>NW_028145618.1:1017500-1095000 GCF_977016875.1 Pavona decussata
TATATCGTTAGTTTTTACCTGTTGGTAAAAGGGTAAAAATGGCAATCTTATGTGAAACGTACCAATGATTCTTTGGGTGCTACGGAAACTACTGAAACTAAGTAAATACGTCAAAAACGCTTTGGAATTTAATTGATAGTCCCTTACCTTTTGCATCAATGGTGCTCAAATTAAAATTTTTCTCAGAATATGGACAACTAGATAAAAACAAATTGTCTCTAAAGCTTTTCTCTAAACCTGTCGAAATACTAGAAGACTTTCATGATTTGAAAACATAATGTAATTTGAAAAGGCCATCATTCAATAGAAATATTTGGGAAATTAAGTATTAGCAAACTTCCTAAAACAAAATGCCTTTACTGGCATTTACACCTACATCTACATTTATTAAGTTGATAAAATCTTGTAAGACATCACATCAATTAATCAACTCATCAACTCATTTATGCGTGATGCTGTGCCTGATTTGCTTCACAGACTTTTAAAGCTATCCTCCCTTCGCAATTTAAATATTTTTTATTTTTTTTTTATTCTGCGTTATGTTACAATGTTATAAGTACTAACACTAATTACATTACTGTAACAATTACAACAGTTCATAACTCTACATTTGGACTGCTTACGGTTACAGTACACTGCATTAAGCACAGTTTACTACAATACTTAAAATGCATATAAACGTTTACATGTTCATTACTTCTGTCCATTATAATTAATAAACAAAGTATAATCTGACATATCCAAACAATTATTACACATCATACTAGAATAGATAATTCTAAATGAAAATTTCATATCATTTAATTCTGCTTATGAAAGAGAGAAATAACAAAGCATACATGATAAATAAATGGTAAGCAGAACTAGGTACGGTAGTGGAATATGTCGCGAAGAGGACGTATACGAAAACGGTTAGACATTGATGAATCTTGAAATCTCTACACAAATACATAGCTACTAGACCTAAACTTATAATCGATCGGCACACTCTCCTGGCTAGGACGGGGGACAAAAGTACCCGAAAGGACTTGACCATGACTTACTAGTTCAATTAAATTGTAGGGTTACCACGTTCCATAAGGCGACCGTAGATCGGAAAAAAGCACCTTGTTTCAGGGCCTCGATAAACAACGCCATCAATTATAAGTTTCTCCACGTTGAAGAATGCAGTTTTCTGCTCACTCCTGGCTTTTTTTAGAACTGGTTGAAGGTCTTTCCTGATTTCATCGACCTCCAGAGGAAAGTCGTCAGCTACACCGCACTTTGCGCCTTTTCGTAGATTCTTGATTTGGGACTTGATAAATTCTTTATCTTGATACAATGACACTTTCGCTGTAATAGGTCTTGGGTAAGGTTTTTTGTCAGCGACCGGCCTTGTTGGTATCCTATGCGCTCGTTCAAGCTGGATTTTGCTCACATGTTCTTGACGAATCTTCATTTCTTTGTTTAAAAAAAGTCTGAGTGCTCTGTCAGTGTCTTTTGCAGATTCCTTCTAACAATCTTTTACTCCGTAGAATTGAATATTGTTTCAGCGATTGTAACATTCTTGTTTTATTTGGCATCGCTCGAGCTCATTAAGCTTAGCAAGTTCTTTGTTTGCGTCCTGCAAGCTAGCGGTAGTCGACTCAAGCTGAACTTTTAACTCTTTCACTTCATTCTGCGTAAATGTAAGGCTTTCTGACATACTCTATTTTTCTTCCTCCAGTTTCTTAATTCTCACTTTAAGTTGCTCAAACTCGGGTAGCATAAGGAAGACCTTGTACAATTTTTCTTTTTCTTTGAGTCTTTCGGCGCACGTGGTGGCGCCATCTTGTTGTTCTTCTTCGTCAGTTTCCGGACTTCTTTGTTGCCTATTTCTTTTCATTGGGTTATCTTTTGTAGCTGGAGTATTTAGCTCTTCAACAGTCGCCTCAGAATTCATGGTTACGAATAGTTTGTCAACGCCAAGCACGATTTTAGGCAGGCATGGTCAGAGTGTAAAAAAACACGTCCGCCATCTTCGCTACGTCCCAGTCTCTGCAATTTAAATATTGAGTTACGGTACTCGAGAACATACCGGAAATTTCTTTCTGAAGGGCAGATACATATCTAACTCACGCGCTATTCAGGGCTATTTATATTACATTATTCGAGATCATACAGGAAATTGTTTTCGGAAAACGTCATGACCTGGCCCAGATTACATATCTGACTCAGAAGACAGAAGACAATATTATTGTAGAACACAAAAATTAAAGAGAGACAAAAAGTTTTCGGCCTAAATGAACACGAAAACTTTAAGTAGAAACTGACAATCAAACCTTTATTTTTTTATGAAGTCGATTTCCAGTAAGGTTTAAACATCAGTTCGACAAAGCCGGTGACAGCACAGGTAACGTTTTAAGCTTAAGCTTTAGCTTGACCTTTTCTGTCTGCATTGCAGAACACAATCTGACCAGTCAATACCAAATTTCTTCGCCGCGAGCTGTCCATTTTCCACCGTTTTAACTGTCGAGTGCTTCTTAGACGTTACGTTATTCTTTCGATTTACCTCTTCAAAAGAGTTAATTTTCTTTTTGAAAACGGCATAGTTTAGTCTAAAACATGTAAACAATATGGTCGCCACAATAGCGACAAAAACATCCCCTCTAAGGGAGAGCAGAATTTAGTCCAAGTTTAATGAATAAGTCAAATGATTATTTGACGTCACACAGGTAGAGATGAGTGGTTCCCCTCCCCCGCGATATATGCGATGCTGTTGAAGACAATCAGAACAATACATCCCTACTAAGAGAGGGCAGAGTTCAATGGATTAATGCGCAGATTTGAAGCTACCATGAAAAAAAAAAAAGATATGGAGCCCATTTTTATACACGGTATGCCTTCAGGGCATCCCGCGTAATGAAGAAAATGTGTCTCGAGTTCATAAAAGAAAGTTGTCAATTAAAATTTTAATGTGAAATATGTTATATACATGGCATACAAGGAACTGATCCTAAATCCTAATAATTGGGAAGCCCTGCTAATGAAACTGTCAACTTTCCACTTCTCAGCCACTTCTTCAATTCAGACTTTCTTGCTAATTGTATGTAATCATCATCATCATCATCATCACCATCATCACTTTCTTTATGGTTCTTCCCTTTTAAGCTCCCTCTTTAAGCTCTCAAAGGAAATTAAGCATGCCTTCATTGCAGGGGCAGTCTTCTGAAGTTCTGATAGAGGTGTGCTCAGCCTGTAGTTTGGCTGCATGGTTTTGGTTTGCTTTTTGTTTGTTTGTTTGTTTGTTTGTTTGTTTTTGTTCGAGTGTCCTTTTTCCTCTCACAAATTAACTTTAGACATTACAGGCACTCTTTCATGTACATCATCAACATGTCTCAGTTTTATTTCCTCAACTCGGGACACTTTGGACACGTGTGTATCAAGAATGATGCATGGTTGCATAAATGGGATGTCTCTCCTTAAATTGTACCTAAAAAAACATGGTATCATACTCCAGCAAGAAAAGCTTGATATTGTTGCTGCCATAGGTCATTGGGATGAGCAAGTTGAAGTCAAGATGAAGAAACAGAATGAAGAATATGAAAACACAGAGGAGCTGGATTTTGAGGAGATTGTTGGAGGATTAAGAATGAAGAGGATGGGGAATTAGTTATAATTAACACAGAATTTGTGATGATGATGGTGAACCTTTGTTCTTTGTATCTTTTCTGTGAGTAGTGCCCATTTTGCAAAATTTACGCAGAGGCAACTAATGTGAGGACTAGAATCAAGGCTCCTTCAGAAACCATTCAGGATTCCAGTAAAGAGTTATTTTATTATTCTCAGCATTTCTGAGGATTTCTCAAACTTACAATCTGGTCCCATTCCACGTTATAGACAACCAAGCCGCAAATATTCAAAATGGCCACTGCCTGCAGGATAGACAGGAACTACAACAAAGGGAAATAATTTTTTCCTATACTTTTTTTTTCATGGCTCTATGCTTTGCCTGCAAATTAATAATAGTTCCTGGGTGGCTGCGTTTACCATGGCTATTTCAAGGAGTTCTTCCAAAATTTAGCAACCAAAACATTGCTGTCATATGTAAGAGGGTTTTTTTCCCCATGAGGTTTTGTGGAATTTTTCAGCAATCGTGCTGTTCTGGAATGGTGTGAATAAATAAATAAATAAATAAATAAATAAATAAATAAATAAATAAATAAATAAATAATCACCTTTTTTTAACGAGGGTGACACTTAAAAGTCTGACGACTGACAAACCCGTGGCCCTCAGATTCCAGATCGAATTGGAATTTGGAAATGTTGGTTTTTGTGGAGGGAGGAAAACCGGAGAACCAGGAGAAAAACCCTCGGAGCAAGGACAAGAACCAACAACAAACTCAACCCACATGTGACGTCGAGTCCGGGAGTCAAACCCGGGCCACATTGGTGGGAGCCAAGTGCTCTCACCACTGTGCCATCCCTGCTCCCTCGAATAACTCACCCCTTCATACTTTCTCTGCAATATTTCAACACATGTTCTCCTTGCCGTTATTCGTATACATGGTATTTGGTATGGGGAGCACTATTTCAACACATGTTCTCCTTGCTGTTATTCGTATACATGGTATTTCGTATTGGGAGCACTAGTTAGGAGAGTATGATTGAAACTCAAGACATAATTTTCATTTTTGTGATTATTTTCCTTATTCTCATGGCTTGTATGTTTAATCAAACAGTAATATTGAAAGGAGAAATTAGATACTGGTCACCTCAGCACATTCTGGGAACTTTAAGGAAATTTATGTACAAAGTGTGTGGGAAGGGAGTAATGAACACAGCTGTGCTATTTAATTGTAGGAATGCTGACTATGTAACAGTGGATAACTTACAAAATTCTTTGCTGACAGAAATTTGGACTGCATTAAATTTTAAGTTAACTTTTGTTGTTCTTATCAGATGGAGGGTGAAACTGCAGTACTTGTGGCTGGCGACCCTGAGAGACAACACATGCACAAAGTAGACAAAGATGGTGGAATTCACTATCACATCAACTTGGTGGAAGCTATGGTAAGGAGTGCACAGTGTGAGCAAAACTATGCAGTAAACAAAGATTATGTGTTACGAGTGCCAAAACTTCACGTTTTTTATCTCCTTCACAGAACCATAAACATAACTCAAGGCATGCGCTGCATTCTTTTACTTTAATCCTGATGAGGAAGGAACACTGTGATGGGAAAGTAGCCTATCCAGCAGACATTTTCTTAACCCTAAAAAAATTGAAGCCTTGTACTAAAATGCCTATAACATTTAGATTAGAATCTCATCCTTTTTTTATCTTTAACTATAAAAGTTAACGTTAAAAGAGAACGACGTTTCGACCGTCCGACGGTCATTTTCAAGTTCAAAATGAGAAGTAAAATATGTGCTTATATACAATTGTGAAAAAACTAATGAGATGCTGACTTAAAAAGCTCTAAGATATTCACATCTAAACAATATCAAAAATAATAGCGTGAATGATAAATACAAAGGAACGCTAAAAACGATAAAAGGTATTTAAAAGGTATTTAAAAGTGAAATAATTAAACAAATAACTTCGCGCGGATCGAGTCGCGAAGTTATTTGTTTAATTATTTCACTTTTAAATACCTTTTAAATACCTTTTATCGTTTTTAGTGTTCCTTTGTATTTATCATTCACGCTATTATTTTTGATATTGTTTAGATGTGAATATCTTAGAGCTTTTTAAGTCAGCATCTCATTAGTTTTTTCACAATTGTATATAAGCACATATTTTACTTCTCATTTTGAACTTGAAAATGACCGTCGGACGGTCGAAACGTCGTTCTCTTTTAACGTTAACTTTTATAGTTAAATCAATTTCGAAAAACTTGTTGATTCGTTTCTTTATCTTATAGGATAAACTTGCTGACCGGCTCCTTGTACCACGCATGTCAACTCAGGAATGAGAGCCTTCCCCACATTCCAGTTTGAACAGGGGTCTCCACAACATAACATGACTCACTTTACAAAAAGAAAGGAAATCAAAGGATGAGCCAACTAGTGAATGCAGATAGCTGTGCAGTGGACCGGAATATCTATTATTATGATTATTATAATCAAGACGAACGTGATCTTCTAGGAACCATGGGGAGTTCTTTGCGATATTTTTTTGTTTGTTTGTTAATGAGCTAGAGAGTGTTTATTGGCTGAGTTGTTCACAGGTCACCAAAGCGTGATATAGGATGTTACTAAAACCGGGAACGAAGAACGGGGAACAGGAGTCTGGGAACGAGTGTACAGCGGTAATCCCTATAAGAATTCAAAATAGGTTTATCTTAAACATATCAAAAACTTCTCCTAATGGCTCCTAATAAAATCACCATTCAGTATGTTTGAGTTTTTCCCTTCGTGATCAAGATTAACATCATTAAGCAGAGCTAAGCTATAAAGGCTTTAAGAGCAATCTTTTTGCGAACTGCAGGAGTCGTGCAGGCCCGCAAAACTTTTAAACCCTGTGATTCGTCCCTTCTCAATCCTGTTTGTACAATGTGAAAAGGCTTGCAGAACTTAAAAGAATGCCAGGCATAGCACTCAAATGTTTGAACGAAGTCAAAGAATATCTGTTTTAAAAAGAAAAGTTGTTCCTGAGTGTCCGCACTGCGAGTCGGGGTACTACTCGAAATGAAATCACGCCAGAGAAATATTACCTACAGGATGTACCAGTACTTTTGAACTAGTTTAGTCAGCGCAATTTCTAACTTGCACTAGCTAGCTAGTCGACTGAAATACAAGTGAGTCGAGTATACAGAGTATAACAACTTTAATGATCCAATTTCTAATTTACTGTCCATAAGCAGTCGAAGCTCTCCTTGAGATGGTTCTATTAGGCAACCAGCTCTAGTAACGACCGACACTGTGAAACCCTGTTTCAACTTTAACGCAAACTTATCTAAGTAAAAGCTCCCGTAAGCGACCACGACCACTTTTGGGAATTACCAAGAGCTTTTTGCTTTGTGTGTAAGCTCTTTTAAGCGACCACTGAAACAGTGTGATGTGCTGCACGTAGAATTCAACACTTTAATGAAAGTCGACTCTTCTCTATCTCAGACAATCATCTGTTAAGAACTATTTCATCAAGTCCTAGAGTCAAAATGTTGTCATGTCAAACTTCGACGTTTAATTTGTACTTTATATACAGCGAATTGATATACCTCAGTCAGCCACATTATTACTATGGTAACGCATTCTTTCATAGCTGTTGTATAGTACTATACATACAAGAGACAGTGTAATCATCTGAATAAACGTTTAGAAAGTTTTAATCTCAGAAGATGCACTGTACGTACAATTCAGTGAAGCATTATCCAGTTTAAGACACATGTCTCTATATTTGTAGAAAAAACACAAAGGATTCTTTCTCTCTGATTGTCCCCGAGAGAGAGCCATAATCATGTAGGCTAACAATGATAAAAATAGGTCCGCAATGCGTACAGGTGTCTACTGCAGAATGTCAGGTAACGGGGCAAAATAACTCATGAAATTCAATTCATCAAGAACTGGAGAGGGTATTTGTACTATTTTTTCGTTTTGTTTGGGACTTATTTCAATGTGACAGTGTGTGCAGGTGGTTGTTTTTGTTTTATAAAGGTAGCATTTGTTTTATAAGTAAAGGTTTGGTTATACATAGACAAGTAAAGATAAACGATAAAAAGGAACAACGTTTCGGGGTCGTCATGACGCCATTATCAAGTTCGAAGTGATAGAAATAGTTGAAGTCAATGTCAGAAATAGTTCACCAAAAAAAATTAACATAATGTCTGAATATATAATGTCACGTAAATAGTTTAGCTTGAATTGAGTCCGATTGGATATTGATAATGGCGTCATGACGACCCCGAAACGTTGTTCCTTTTTATCGTTTAGCATTTGTTTTGCTATTGTAATATAGATGCTCGGGTATCATGGCAAGAGTGTATAAATGAAGTACGGCATTCATGTCAAACGCAATTAACAGTGGGTCCTGTGGTATTTAGACTCGAGACATTATAGTTTGTGACATGATCAGATTTTTAGACAATTTGGTGATTTTGCTTAAGAAATGTTTGGAAATATATCCTGAAGTAGTGTTGACTTTAATAACACATGTAATTTACTTTTTCTGTGACAAAAAAAGGAATTTGAGTAAGAAATAATTGGATATCTCTTTAAAATCTTTCGTGCGGAGGAGCTAATCTTATCAAATGAACTGTTTTTGATTTCTTTGTTTTTCGCTGCGGTACTCAAGGAGACTACCTTAATATTACGACGCTTACAATAAAACTTACTGAAGAAACTATCGTTTCTGTATTTATGCATAATACAGTAAGTTTTATAGTTAGCGGCTATGCTTCTTAGTCTAGATGAAGGGGGAGACAAATTCCTGATTTTTAATTTTAGAGTTCTTCGAATCATTCGTTTCTTCATTGCGTTTAAAATCTTTTTTCAAATTTATCCTAGATGGTTCACGGCTCCAACTTTTATACGCTTTGCAATTGTAGTCTCTTTGTCTTTGTCTCACTGTTTTCCTCCAATTATTATCATGAAGATCTACTTGATGCAAGTATGCAACAGATACATCACGACCTCCATCGCGCTTTGTCAAGTGCAAGCTCACCATATGTTGACTTTTGTCACACAGAGTCTCGAGAACATCGATAAATTTCATACGATACTTGTATTTAACACATTCTGTAAGGCTTAAAGAAAATTGAAGATTTAGGACAGGAATATATGGAAACAGTTTTCTTGAAGCCAATTTACTCTTGTGTAATGTGCAAACTAATTTGTGGCAAATCAAGTTGACATATTTTGTGTTGCTGCTGCGTAAAACTGCAATTGCTCGCATTCCTTTCTGACTGAAAATCTCTGCAACTTTTACACATTTGGAAAGATCGAGAACATATGAAAGGTAAAAACGGTACCTAAAAGACAATAGATTTGAAAACAACCCAAGGTACAGAGAAAAAAGTAGGTTTGGGAAAGGAATATAGGAAAAAAGATATCTTTAAGTGCAATTTATTCTGGTGGATAGGATAAGATATTTGTTTACAATTGCCCGCATTCCTTCCCGAATTTTATTTGTGTTCTGCTTTTGTAACTGTGCTAGTGTACCTTGAGTTTGAGACCAAAGTGGGTCGATCTGTTACCGAAGTGGGTCTATTTTTGAACAAGGTGGGTGGCTTTGTGAATTTCTAAACATCTTCAAGGTTCTGTGAACAACAGACAGCGTTGCTTCATCCGGTGCTAGAAGAGCACAGTTACGATTCATGACTAATTCATTGGCCGATTAAACTTCTGCGAAGTAAATAACGCTCCAGCGAAGTAAACAACGCTCCAAAACATTAAATTGTTCCTCCAACTTTTTACGTAAAAAGTAAATTACAAAACTAAAACTTATCCTCAGCAAAACACGCTTCGTATATCCCCACTGCTACAAGTCTTCACCGCACTCCCGAACAGCATACAATGACTGCACTGAGTAACCTCGTTCCATGACTTGAGTTTATAGGGATTTATGTTCGGACATATTTAATCGCTCTGTTTTCACTTGTGATTGGCTGAGATTGGAAGTGCGATAATTTATTGATTACCTACGGATTATTGATTTTAACAAACTTTTTCTTCAGTTTTCAAGATTTGATGGCTTAGTGTCTTCTGCGCAAGCGCAGTACACACAAAAATGGCGGGAATCTCACGTGTGATTGCCGCTAAGAAAAATAAACAAAATGTGCAAAAACAATGTCAATGGAGTGCAAAACACTTCGCTCCAGTCCGGAAATTAGGGTCCTTATTGAGTGACGATAAAGACTAAACAATCAAAGTACTGATCGGTTTAGTCTAAAATTCTGTTCGTCAATAATGTCAAGCCCCATTAAACTATCCAATCGGATTGCACATGTGCTCAAGTATATCTTTACAGGGCCCTTTAAGTGGAAGAGAGGGGGGGGGGGGGGGGGGCTTGAAAGGCAATTGAGTAAGATGGGCCAACTAAGGGGGGAGGGGGAAGGATCCCGTGGCTTGCTTCCCCAGATAATTTTAATTTTAACTCCTCTCAAATGCCAAGAAAATGTATTTTAAATACAGTAAATCAATGAATTCCTAAATTACTATACTGTTACCTAATAGAAACTGATACAACTTTATTTCTCCGACCTTTAAATTCACCATAATACAATGATATTTCCTTTACTACCACCAGCTCTAATATAAACCAGATATCGAAACAATTTAACTTTCACTGCGTTCAACACAACGATGTATAAAATGCTGCATGAATCACAATGAGAACAAAGCAAAAAATTCCTGAAATTCCCAAAGGAAAAAGTTCGATTTTTTAACCTCGAAAAAATTTTCTTGGAAAAGGTGCCAATCGCTTCAGCGTGTCCTAAAACGTCCCCCGCGACACTTTGTAGGCCTCCCAAGGCAGCGTGGACAAAGAAATAGTTCACAAAGGATGAAGTCACTTTGCGGTCAAAACTCAAACATTTTGCCAGGGCTGTAAACCTTGTATTGCGTGATTTAAGAGTAATTAAAATATGTTAAACTGCAGGGCTTTTTTTGTACTTAAAAATGATTCCCAAGTGATGTTTTCAACACCCCGAGCTCCCTAGGGACTTAAACGAGAGAAAAATGCCGACTTTAAAATTTTTCAAAATTTGGTCATTTTTGGCCTTATCGCGCCTACCCGGGCCTATCCGGGGAGGCTCCGCCCGAAACGGGTACCTTTTTCACGCTTCAGGTATATGAAAGGGTAGGGATTTCAAGAGTCAAAGTGTATGAAAGGATAGCGAAATCTGTCATTTAGGTATTAAAAGGGGCCTTTCAAGTTTTTTTCCAAGGGAAGGTATACGAAAGGGGTACCATTTGTGAATGGAAGATATACGAAAGGGGTGCCATTTGTGAATGGAAGATATACGAAAGGGGTGCCATTTGTGAATGGAAGATTTACGAAAGAGGTACCATTTGTCAATGGAAGGTCCATGAAAGGGGTACCTTTCCCGCCAAAAATTGTATATGAAAGGGTAAGGGGACGGACCTCGAGGCGGAGCCTCCCCGTACTAATTTTTTTTAGTACCCCCCCCCCCCCTCCCGGGCTTTCAACACACAATTTACATGTGCGACTGCATCTGTGTACCTTAAAATGCAATAAAAAGGACAAAGTACAAATCTCAGTGGCGTTTGTTCCGCTGAAGGCTACAGCTGTCCTGACCGTACCGTTCTAAAGGGAGGCACAGCCCTGTGACCCTTTTTTCAGCATTTGGTCAACATTTTATCTAAAATTTGCCGTAAAATATTTTCAGACACAAATCTTGCAACTCAGGGCTCAAGACTCTTTATGTAGAGACGTGAGCGGTTATATCGTGGTACGATCAGTTTTTGAAAACTGGAGAAGAATCATGGAAATACGAGTCTCGACTTTCTATGCACTTACGGAAAATATATGGCTGTTTTGCTAGATATTAATTTATTTCCAAGGAATAGGAAGAAACATTCAGGGGCCCGTTTCTCGAAAGTCCCGGTAACTTATCGGTCTTTGGTGATAAATGTTTCTTAGCAGAAGTCCATTTTCGTTAGCCTTGAATACTAAATTTTAAAACCTTATAATTCCATGAAAAAATTGGCCAAGTATCATTTCTCTAATCACTGTGTAATCGGCGAGAAAACATTTAAAAATATACTTAACGGGCCCGGTAAGTTACCGGGACTTTCGAGAAACGGGCCCCAGGACTTTCTTTGGACGCAAAAACATGAAAAACTCCTGGAAACAGCTTTATAATCATTCTCGTCCCCAGAGCCTCCTGTCCCTCTTAGCCGGCGGGGCCTTCGCACGAGGGACCATTCTCGTCCCCAGAGCCTCCTGTCCCTCTTAGCCGGCGGGGCCTTCGCACGAGGGACAGGAGGCTCTGGGGACACAGGATTTGATTGGCTAGTTCTCAACAATAGAAATCTGAAACGGAAGTGAAAATGTTAGCGGCAGAGCGAGGGATCGGCGACTGGCGGCCTGGCGCGAAAAATAATAATAGCGTCAAAAAGAAATGCAAAACGATGGCGGACGCTAAAAAATCGCTAAAGATTCTCCGAAAAAGCCGTTGGCAAATGTTTTAAACATCTGTAGGTGTTATAATCAAACGGGTTTTAATTAGAAACCACTGATCTGTCAATAGTTTCGTGAAGGAAACACGGTGTAGAGTTGGCAAAAGTCTCAGTTAGAGTATCGGGAAGGGAAGTTTCGCTCGATGATAATTTTCCTTAAAAAAACTCCATCAACCTTGCTTTCACAAAAAAAAAAAATAATAACATTTAAGAATTGCAGTCTTTAATGAAAAAGAGTCTATCTTCGCAAGAGCTTTCGTTGGCTGAGACAAAAGTGAAAGAGCTCGCAGTTCTACGCCATTGAATGGCTAAATTTCCCGAGCCTATCGGTGCAAACTGCTTCTCGCTCAAGCGACGATCACAAATGGCTGGAGCGCCGTTCCCCACAAATTTGTAACTTTGAATAAAGTACAGTAAGGGACATCTCCCTCAGCTCCTTTAGCTTTGCGATGTAAGGCAGCAAGAAGGCCTCTATTTCATGTTTGTGGTAACTAGCAGCAGTGTAAAATATGTCCTAGTCTTTCTGTTTGAGTTCCCTTCAATGATATGATGACAAGATCCACTATCTCTAAGGAATTTGAAATTATATCTCTTGTTTTCTCTGTTGCTGTCACTGTCAGTGCAACTATAGGTACATTTGGAAACATGGCACTTAGCATACCAAGAACAGGTCTAAAAAATAATTATTTCCCTATGAATATTACTAATTATTAACAATGTGTAATTGTTTTTTTTTTTCGGGGAAGGGGGGAGGGGGTGGTGGTGGAATTTGGGAAATTACCTACTTGAAAGTGGAAGAGAGCAACACAAAAAATTTACATGTGTACTATCATCCCTTAAAATCTAATACCAGCTAGAATTATCTATGAGACACAAAAAGAGTGTCACTGAAAATATGAAAATTCCTTGAAATTGTATAATAGAAAAATTGTCAGAATAGAAATTGCATTCAACATTTGGTCTTTTTTAGAACAACTTTTTAATTTACTTAATATTTGGAACACTCATTGAACTCAATGAACTCAAAATAAGTCTCTTGAAGGCTACATAACATGATTAAACACACAAACGTCAATGTGTAACATAATAAGTGAATGAGTTAAATAATGTGCTGAAGTCAAAAATTATGGGTGAATTTATAGCAGAGATGGATAATCCAATCCCATGAATCTGTATGGTAGTTAATTTGCAGGCATAAATAATTGAGATGGAGTGCTAGTGTTACTAGTTTGTCTGATAATAATGATTCATCTGTATAACAGTATGGGCACAGATTATTCTTCTTATGGCATTCATGTATAAAAATTATTAAAAGCATAATTGTTAATAGAACTGAGTGGAGTGCAAAGTTCAACATTTAGTTATTTATTACACCCATTTTGAAATCACATTTCTTTTTGTCTATGTTATAATAGGCTGCTTCAAGAAACACGTTTTTTAAGTGGTTATTATTATTTTATTTTATTTTCATGGGGTAAAGGGAGCGATTTGGAGACTAAGAAATAGTGTGATTCATGAATAAATCGCACTGTTGAGAGCCAATCGGATTGCAAGGATCACCAGTGATTTTAAAATAGGTGTAATAAACATCGAAACACCAGTTCCATCCTAAAAATGCAAACGTACTGTAGTCATTTTCCCATTAACGATTTGCATAACATTGTACAACTTTAATATAATGACAGATTAACCCTCACAGGTTTGTATAGTGTGATTAATTAGGCTGATCACAAAGTATATAGTTCTAGAGTATCTATATGTTTATTGTGAAAAGAAGTAGAATAAAACTTGTTACCATTCTGCAATGAGATGTGCCTCATCAACTACAGCTGCTTTGATCTTTTCCCTAATCTCTATACTGTCCAAAACCTTCCAATTCTTTTTCCCCCAATAAACTTAAATACACTTTTAATATTCCTTCCATTTGAGATACAGAGAAGTCTAACGATTCGCTTCAAAGAATCATTGAAGATGTGACAGATGGTAGTTTCATGCTGTCAAGTTTGATATCTGATCCTGCATCAGCACATTCAACGGCGATGCGACAAAAATGATGGAGTCACTGACCTCCAGCCATGAGTCAAAACAAAGGGCAAAGCTGGAATATCAAGGATTTGTCGAAGGCAGAGACATCTGACACATCCGTCCTTTTTTCGACAATAATTCTAATTGCGTTCCCAAGCTTCTCACGAAGAGAAATCGATTCCAAAATAAGAAGACGCAGAACATTCGCCAGTATCTCAATAAACTTTTTTCGCCTCTTGCAGCCGCCATGTTATTCTCTCCAAATTTGATGACATTTCAAGACTTCATACATGAATACCGGAAGTCCTAGAATCTAGGACTTCCGTAATCCTGTGTCCCCAGAGCCACTTGGTCTTCGTGCCCAGCCTCCAGCGGCTAAGAGGACCAGGCGGCTCTGGGGACGAGAATGCTTTATAATAAGGATGTAGCCTCGTTCTGATGTCTCAGTACCAGCTTTTTCCGCGCCTCCGCCATATTTGAAGTACGACGAAGCGATCAGACTTGAGAATTTGTAAACAGTTTAATTACCTTTTTCTACAGCGATGTCATCTAGTTGTGGACACTATATTAGACGTTGCTCTTTGTTGGTGAGTAACTACATGTTCCTATTATCGGTTGAATGCGATGTCATACTGTTTCGAGAACTGTTCTATGGGAAACCACGGCGACCATGATCAATTTGTTATAGACTATTGAAAATATCGATGGATGAACATGTAAGTCTTATATAATTTCCTGCAATATTAGTACAATGCACATCACATATGGTTTGCTTCAAGCTAGAGGAAGACGAATAAAAAACAGAACATCTCAGGTTAATCTACAATGACGTAATTTTGATGATCGATCCCTTGTACATGTAATTAACAATAAGCTTAATCCTTTTCAACTTTATTTTTCCCTGAGCTTGGATTTGGGTGCTTTTAGTGAACTCTTCACTAATGAACTGCAACTAAGAATAATTTATATATTTTTTTCCGAAATCTTATGTTTCAAAAACTTGCCAATGCACGCTAAAGAAGCTTACATATCCATAGTCTGAAAGGGGTGTCGAATGGTCCCTTAAAATTTTCTAGTGCTTGCAAAATTGGCCTTTGCTCGATTTGCTCGCAAAAATTAAACAAGTGCTCCCTTGCTCATGCTCGCAAAATTTTCGCAACTGCTCGCATTCTCATAGTTTCGTAAATCATGTTTTGTAGGTTTTTTGGTACAGCAATAAATGTCTCTGCATGCATGGTAGTGAACTCCTTTGAATCTGGCTGTCAAGTTCAGTTAAACATGCCTTAACCAGGATCGCATAAAGCTGTAAAAGTGTACGTATTGTGGAGGTGTCACTCAGACTATTGGGCGCATTCTAATAAAAATAACGCCCTAGCTTTGCTGCTAGCAGAAAAAGGGTATCGCAACATTGTAACGCTTGATGCGTTTCTGTATTTATGTTCAATTGGATAAAGCCAAAATAGCAACTTGAGCAAGATTGAAAGCTTCCTACAATGTTATTAGGGAACTTAAGCACCGGACGTTTTTGGGGCGACGGCGACGTCTACAAACGAGCCAGCCTGGGTAAGAGGGCGCCGTCGTTCCCGCCAAAATCCAAACTTAAGCAAAGAGGTGTTTTTGCGACGGCAACCCTTTCGAAAACTTCCTCGAAAGCTTGAGAAAACCTCTGTGAAAAATGTCTTTTCGTGAAACAAGAGAGATGCTGTCCGGCTAACATATGATGGTAAAATAATTTCTGATGAAGAATTCTTGGTCGTGTGGGAGAGCTGCCGTTCCAAGAACCCAGAATTTCCAAACAGTTCGTATGATCTTGAAGACATCAACGAAGCCGAATGTTTGGCAGAGTTCAGAGTGGATTATCGATCTTGTTCAATCCTTCCTGGATTGACTCCCAGATTTTGCCACAGTCTGCAGGACTGCCTTTCTTGAACTGAAACAATTCGCTAGCAATCATTTCACGCAACAGGAGAATGTCGTGGTTATCTGTCCGTTCCATTACAGGTTGTTTTTGGTAGCCATCTTCACGCTAGAGGCTTAAAAGTTCAATAAATGACTGTAAATACTTGACAATTGTTCGTACAAGCGCCAAAACGATAGAAGAATATTTTAAACATCGATAAGTACAAAACATTGAGGGCAAAATGATATAAAGGAACGAAAATCTTAAAGGCGAAACTCACGTTTTACACGCGACGTCAAAATAAGCAAAACAAAGTCGGCGCTGAGTCGCGACAGCTGACCATGTCGGCCGGAAACGTGGATCGGAAGTAAAATTGACTTCCGGTCGCCGTCGCCCCGTAGAAAACGTCTGGTGCCTAAGTTCCCTATTAAATGCCGACAGAAGCCGCAATTAATTTAATTCGGGGTCCAGTGTGAGCAATAACATCATTTCAACAGAACAAATGTAAACACTAAAAATTTGCTAATGCATAGCGACAACCAGTGCAACGTTGATGTATTTCTATATTTACGTTCACTTGGACAAAGCCAAAATAGCAACTTTAGCAAGGTTAAAAGCTTCTTCTGACAGATCCCGAAGATTTGACAGAAGACTCAACAGAAGCCGTCATTTGAATGTAGAAAGGAATATTTTCATGCTCAAAGCAGCAAGATTTAGATCACGTGCTAGGCAACCAAAATCATTCACATATATCAAGTTTCATTCAGCAACAACATGATCTGAGGAAAAAAAATACAGAGGTTCGTGGAAGAAAAACTGGACGCTTTTTTGTTGATTGGCAACCACGCAAAACCACCAAAAGAACGCACACGTCTGCCTTTGCATTGCTTCATGTATTGGAAGGAATCAGAGTGTGTGTAATTTACTTGCTTAATTGTTTATACATACATGTAATGCATTCCCGCAATGCAGCATGGCATCCACAAATCCTTGTAGGGTCTTGTAGTGTAGTTTGATGCCAGTACTGCTTTACAGTTACCACTATTCACTTGCGCATTTTGTTATGGTTCAAGATTGTTTTTGGTTTAAACATTTTCAAGCCGGTTTGATTTTTATTTCCCTTTGTCTCAGATTATGGTAATAAACACCACACAAAGGAAAATAACAATTAAACTGGTTTGAAAAATGTTAAACCAAAAAAAAAATTAAAACCACAACAAGTCACATCCATCTTTATTACATGTACCCACACTTTTAACAGCTGTGGCCAAGTCAGGGGTTTATGACAATACATTAAAAATTAAAGATACACGGTAATATTAAAAGCATGAGCAACAATGCACAGCAGGTGAAGACTTATTATAGTTGATGTGTGCATTTTTAAAATCTTTTGCTAGGCTCCTTGTTGTGATAAATATTACAACTGCAGGCTGTGCCACAATGACAAAGAGGATCATGAGTTGGACAGAAAGACTGTGCAGCAAATTAAATGTCTTCAATGTGACAGTTGTCAAACGGTAAGTCAGATTCCTTGGCCCAGTTGTAACGTAATGTGTTTCTGATCAATACATGTGCTGCAACGGTATGCTGATACCTATCTTTTTAACCCAGATTTAAACAGTCTTTCTTAGTCAGAAATATTATGTTTGAAATTTTACTAGTCATCAGTTTAAATAATTTGAAGTTTACCTGGTGGGTAGGAGTGGTGGTAGGTTCGGTCTTTTACCCTTTTATATACCATTTTTGAAAATGAAGGAAGCCTTTTCACATACCTTTCATAGAAGATGGTACCCGTTTCACATACGTACCATAGAAAAACTGCTGCATCTCTTTTTGTCGGGTCTTTTCAAGAGATATGTTTTTTGACAGACCTTTTAAATACCGTACTTTAATGACAGTTTTCCCTATCCTTTTTTTACATTTCAACACTCCTCAGGGCTTAAAAAAATACCATCTAATAGTTCTGCTTCACCCATATATAATCATGTAGTATCTTGGCCGAGACGAAACACTGCGTCAGACTAGCCACGGACATTTCACATTAAGTAATTGACAATTTTTCAGTTCTTTATAATTTGTATATGTTTTTTAAACATTGTTCAAAATGTATTTTAATTTCAACAAATGATATTCAATAAGACGTCTTGCTCTCAATTTTCTTTCAACATGATAGGTAAGTTTTGCGTGTCTTGAATAGCCCAATTCTGATATATTAAAATCCAGCCTGAAACAATAAACACCACTGCGAGGCTCCGGGGAATAAACCCATATAAACTAAACAATTTATTCCCAGGAGCCTCGAAGTGATGTTATTGTTTCAGGATGAATTTTAATATATTGGGCTGTTGTGTTTGTTTGATTTTGGTCTACATGTATGCATTGAAAAGTAAAGTCTGATAAAATGTGTGGTGATCTGTTGAAGTGTATGGTGACGTAGAAGTTTTTATTAGTGCTTTAGAAATCACAAGGATGTGAAAATCAGAGTTGAAGCCAACACAAGTATCATCAATTTCCTAGACATCATTTTTTATTTTTTTATTCATACATACATACATACATACATACATACATACATGCATGCTTGCATGCATGCATGCATGCATGCATGCATGCATGCATGCATACATACATACATACATACACTAAACATACATACATAAAGTACTGTGCAAAAGTAATGAGAGCGAATTTCGACAAATTTCGTCTATTGTTCTCGCGAATTTTTGATGATATGTCGGCGAAATTTTGCACGGTATTTTGCGTCGCTCAATGCGATATTTCAAAGAAAATGCAGCGAAATTATGCGAATTCTTTCAAAATTTCGAAGTAACGAACTTTCCTTGCTTTCGAAGAAATGAACTTTCGCCTCTTCGAATTTTGGAAGCAGCGAACTGTCGTTAAAAATACACTGTAGATTATAATAATTATTGCAGTACATAACTCGGAACTAAACACGCTTTCTTTATTTATTAACACCACGAAATAAGCTAGAGAGACTTAACCCGCACTCTGCTTCAGTAGAGTAACTGCCCGTTTGTTTTTAAACAAGACTAACCTTCAAGGACTGAATCGTAATTACAACAAGTGGGATTGTAAACTCCATGATCTTGATTATGCACGCAAATTTCTGGTTGAAATCTAACTTTCGATAGAAGGCCAAGCTTGCAATGTTTTGATCCGCTGTACAATGTACTTAGCTTAGCCTCGAAAATTCGCTGCACTCTTCAAAACTTCGAAAAACGCTTCGAAAAATTGAAGCATTCTTCGAAATTTTGCGAATTTTCTCGAATTGTTGTCTGAATTTTTGCTGAAATATTCGCATACAATTTCAAAATTTTGAAAGTGTCAAGACAATGGCGCTTTCGAAAATTCGTCGAAAGCTCGGCGATATTTTGTTTCGTTAAAAAAACCGCTGGTTTTCGTCGAAAAGTGACGAAATGTCTCGAAATTCATCGAAATTCGCTCTCATTACTTTTGCACAGTACTGTACATACATACATACATAGGTACTTACAAAAAATTATACAATCAATACAGTAGCTTATTCCAATGATATGCAGTACAACAGTGCTTTACAAAGAAAATCGAAAAAAAATAATGCATTACAAAGTCCACTTATCCATTAATTTTTTTAAAGTGTTGTTGTTGGTGCAAATGTGTTTTAAAATTTCTGTTTCTTACTTAATATTTACCTTAACTATAAAACTGTCTATATTCGGTAGCACTTCATCCCTTCTGCAACTCCATAAATAAACTTTCCATATGACTATAAGATAATTTAGTAAGGGGCTTTCAGAAGTAAGAATGCCAATCAGAATGTCCTTTAAGGTTAGATAAACTTGTTGTTTTCTCAAAACAAAATAGTATAATTCAACATTTTCCAGGATAAATTCGAATAAGGACAGACACAAAAAAAATCTTTGATCGTTTCTGATTCATGTTTGCAGAAAGAGCACAAATTATCTGTCCTGTAATTTCCTAGGTCAAGCATGATGTCAATTTCCTAGACATTATGCTTGACCTCAAAAGTGGCAAACACTTAATACAAAATCCATACTCAAAGGAAGGAAACATGCTATAATACATGTATGTGCACAAGAAATCCAACCACTCACTGAATTCTGAAGAACATCCCTGAATCCATAAACAATAATAATTATTATAATTGTAAATTGATATTATTTTAAGGAGGCTCACGGCAGTTTTTCTGGACTTAGGGTGGAAGTTTTGAAATTACAATCTCGCATACAAGATAAACTTCGATCTCCTTCATACTACATCATCATTTCAACATATGATCAATGTTAATTTTCTCATCGGTTTCCAAGCAACAACTATTACCATAGCAATGGAAGTGCATAGCCTCTCATTTTAAACATTGTCGATTATCTCGAAATCTACTCAGACACTTTATGACAAACCTTTAGGGATTTAAACTACTCAATCTAGACAACTTGTAGTCGAAATTACATGTAGACTTGCCCGCTCGGGATTACCCGTTGCCCGTCCGCTTGGCATCGAAAGTTAAATTCCGAGGAACAATGCAATCTTTTCTTCGATTTTCTCCTTGTTCTGGCCGAAAATGTTCACTAAAATGTTCGGTAAACCGTATCAACATTTATCTAAAGGGAAGGAAAGAGAATAGAATCATCCTGGTGTAGTGAAAATTTTGTTTCAGCTTCGTTACAATGAATGCGAGTTGAATCGGTGAGTTGCTCTGTGTGTAGAGATTAATTTTGTAAAAGTTATTGTCTCAGGTCGAGTACTAAATTGATTAGTTCTCTAGATTTGACTGTATTTAAATCATAGCATAGTGAAAGTTGCGTTAAGAGTCTAGAGCGGTTCAGAAAAGTGTTTTTCTCAAGTTCACTGAAGAAGCTCACGTTTTTAATTTAGCCGCGTCTTGCTTGTTGTAAACAACAAAATCTTATCAAAGTTTCGGCCAGTTTTTTTGGTTACCCGCTCTATTTTTCGGCTACTGTTTGCATATAATTTCAAAATGTATTGTTTCAGTCAAGAACTATTGATTGGAGGCCGAAAACTGTGTTAAAAGTGTTTATTATTTACGCCACCGGGCGATCGGCTGAAAATGCCGAGTTTGCCGGATTCTATTAAAATCTTCCCGCACTTGCGAAATTCTAAATTTTTCGTACTCAATAATTATTGTATACTCCCTTTAAGCCATTACAAAGTTAAAGCCTTAAGATAATTTGGGATTCCTTGTTTTCCATGATTACATGCTAATCCAAAAATGCACTGAAAATGAATCTTATACCGGCTGGCTATGAAGAATTTCTTTCCGAGCAGAACAGTTTCTTGGTCTGTTTTGTTTTATTTCGTTTTTGTAGTTTTAACTTGAAGATAAAAGCCATATAATAAATCCTTTATTGACCAAGCTTGTTCGGTCAAGATGGCTGGATATTGGCCAAGTTCTTTTTTTGCGTTTTTAGTCTCGGTCCATAAAAACGCAAAAAAAGAACTTGGCCAATACTCAGCCATCTTGACCTCACGCTTGGTCAATAACGCATATTTATTAATTAAGTGGTGCCTTTATTTCTGCAACCTTAATTTCTGCTATTTTTGCCCCAAATTCCCGATACTCTCCAGAAAGGTAAAAGCATTATTTTATCAGGCTGGAGATCAGTCGGTATCGTGGACACTGTGAAGAACACTCAAAGTTACCAGATTCCTTTGCTTAACCCCTACCTTTAGGGACAATTCCACCAATATTTTATTTTTTGGATTTTTACACTTGGTGTTAAAAAAAATTCTTCCTGTTGTCTTAAGGTGATTCCCCTGTTTTGCACTGCGCACCTCTTCTGGGCATAACAGTTGACCCTTCTTTTTCGTTTAAGTAATTTCTCACTGGCCATTTGTATGAAGACACTACACATGCAAACGCAAATAAATTTAATGAACGCACTTTCTACAGTACCTGTGATCGTGGAGCTGCCTTTTTTATACTCAACCCAGTCTTCTCTCGTTCATAAGGAATTTTAAACAGGATTTTCGCGCTTTGAGGATCAATAGTTGGACAACGAGCACGGTGACCCCCACTTTTTAATGCATGAATTTAAATTACACAATGTTATCTGCAATAAGTTTTAAATATTTTGATTTTAAGGCTGTAAAGAACAAGTCTTTAGATAGTGCTGGGTGTGTACGTATGAAGAGAATTTTTGATTTTTTTACATAATGAATAACTCTTGTAAAACTAAGATGGTTTAAAATGTATTTCAGGGTCTTCATTGTTGAACTTCTCTAATAACTCAATCCAAGAAGTGCCTTTTTCAGAAATTTTAGTGCCCCTTTCTGCTTACTAGAGTTATAAGTTATGAGAACCTCGTCGGTCGCAAAGTTGCTGTAAAGGCCATCCATGTTGTGCAAAAACGAGCCCGGTGACCCTTATTTTTTCTTGCATTTTTTTAATATACGTAACATGATTACCAACTGGATGAAGTTTGAGAAATTTTTTAATACTTGCTCTTTTAAGGGGGAATCACCTTAACAAATTCTGACTAAGTCTTGTTAATTTCCCTCAGTTTGAACTTTTAGAACTTCTTTTGTGCTAATTTCCTTTATTGGGAAGTAATTTTTCTTTCAATTCTTGTTAATTTAACTCCCGTTTATTTTGAATCATGATACTTAATTATAAACACAATCATTAATTTCCTATAATACTTGGTAACATAAATAAATGCAAATTGACATTATTTTAAACTGTACATAATCTTACTACAGTGTATGCAAATAATTATTTTAGATATTATAAAGGCACTCTTGTTTGATGGAAAAAGCACTATTATTATAAATTTATCATTATTATTGAATATACTGTATTGACAACATTATAAACTAAGCTAATTTTGTTATGAAAAGATAATGTATTGATTGTATCACATATACATAAAACTAACAAAACAGGAAAATGGAATTGGGATTCAACTGGTATCCTCAGGAGGAAAGCATGAGGTGTCTGGCCAAGGAACATCTGTGTTATTATATACAGAGCCTAGAAACCTTAGTGTCACAGAGTTGGGCAGACAAATGGGGGTGGAATTGAAAAAAAGGAAATAAAACAAAAGGGAACAAACAAACAAATACACTGTACATTAAACACTCACCAGACAGTTCTTGGCATTGTTATTTTTGCATTTACATGTATGAACCTTGGTTTGCACATTCTAGGAATAAAGATCCTATGGAAATGACTTCTAGATAAACCTAGAAGTTGGCTTGCTTCTAAAGGCAACCTTTTTAATACTACATGCAGTAAAGTTTGTGTACATTATGGAAACTGCTTGGTTAATTGCCTTTTAGGTGGCTTCTCACTGTAAAGATTGTGGTATAAAGTTTGGACGGTATTTTTGTGAGATCTGTCGATTATTTGATGACCATGAAAGAGGACAGTTTCATTGCCAGGGTTGTGGAATTTGCAGGTGCAGTGAAAATGTTTTTTGTTTTAAATATTATTTGGATAAGCTGCCCACACAGGGCACATGGAGCTTAAGAATTTGGTGTGCAGATGTCTTTGGTGCTACAAGCATTTTCAAAATGGTTGAGATATTCTGACCAAAAAATCATAATTTATCCTGAAAAATACTCTCTTTAAAAGCTTAATGTGAAAAATACAAACCATTTCTGCCTTCCTCCCCCCCTCCCCACCCCCGTCACTTTTTCTTTTTCAGTGTTGCGACCTGTTTGTTTGAAAGTCCATTGGAAATGTCCTCAACATTGATAAGTGATGGTGGTGGAGGGGGGGGGGGGGGGGAGATGAAAAAGAGGCTCCTAGCACTAAATGCAGATGGAATTTGCATGCTTTCATCTTAGTAATTTCAATTAGGAGTTTGCCAAGCTGAAATCTCACACAGACTTTTGAGAAAGATTTAAATGGGTGTTATACTGTACCTGTTTTCTACATGTACATCTTATACTCAATGTGAGCTCAAGATTAGGAAGGATGAACAACACTGAGATCTACACTGTATGGAGGACAGCAGTATTCGGAGGCTAGCCTAAAGTTTTGGGAGATTGAAGTTTGCTGTTCATAGCCACAGGAATACTCAAGAGTGTGTACATTACTTTCTGTTTTGGCAACTGACATATGACAGAAGGGGTAATGGTAGGCCTGTTGGAACTTACACAACCTGTACATGGCAAAACTGAAATGTCAAATGCAGGACAGGAAATTTTGGAGGATTGACCTGGTTGATTGTAATGAATTATTAATAAATTCTGAAAAGGATTTTGACTGGGTTTTTCAGGATCTCGTTAACTTAGCGTGCATTCTTTTGGAACAATCCTGGCTATTGTCATTCTGGTTCAGGAATAACAATACACAGAATACCAGTTGCCAATGAACACAATTCTGTCTATTCTATTTAGACAAAAACACCTCCCCAAAAGAACACAATTCCTTCTATTCTGAAAAAACTGTACTCTGTCAATTCTGGTATCAAGGAGAGAATGAATACAGTTCTGACTGTCAATTCTGAAAAAGGTGTAGGTCCTAAAAGAACAATTAACACCATCTGTTCTATAAGAACTGGAAGAGTTGGAATGTAGCCAAGGCAGCGGCACGAACAGGGAGTGTTGGTCAGAGAATGTGTCGGCCTTATGTGCCTACTGGCGTGCGGAGAATTGATAATGATGATGATTCTGTTAGAACAGTCCCCAAAAGAATGCATCATTATGTTGAGAGATGATTTTGATGGGTCCACAGGGTTGTAACAAGATTTTGAGTAGTCCACAAAAACTACCTGTTTCTCAACAGAAGCCAAAGACTGATAGAAGGTTTAGTACTGGTCCCATTATCAAATTACTAGGATATTGTAAGGATCTTTTACTATTTTAGTTTTTTTTATCTGTAGGGTTGGTGGAGAGGAGAACTTCTTTCACTGCAGTAGGTGTGACATGTGCTTAGGAATTCAGTTGAAGGATTCACACAAGGTGAGTTACAGATCTGAACACTGTATAATTAAAAAAAATGACATAAAAGCTGCATTACATGTATATTAGCATGTGGCTGGTTCGTTATGGATCATTAGCTAAATGATGGCAGGATTCTTGAGGCTATCTTAGGATATTGTGTGTCAAGTGAGAATCAACTGAATAATTACTAGTAATAATCAAAGATTAGGGAGTGTGTTCGATGATCTCAATCCCATGCTCTCTCTTCTTTGCCAAGTTGGTGATGATGTCATCTGCCCTTGCAAAATCTGTAGGGGATACCAGATACACGTCCCAAGATCCAGTCAATAATAATTATTCATGCATGTACTGTATCAGCATTGTCCCAAACAATCTCGACTTCGATCTGTATTAGGAGTGCGTTCTTAAGGTGATTCCGCTGAAAAAGAAGGCATATTTAAAATTGTCTAAGACTTGGTCCAGTTCATGACTATGTTATGAGCATTACAAAAATGCAATAAAAAATGGGGGTCACCGTGCTCGTTTTTGTGCAACCTGGATGGCTATCATAGTAAATAGATGACCCATGAGGTTTATATTAGGAACGCTAGTAATCAGAAAAGGGAACTATCATTTCTAGAAAAATTAATTTCTTTCATTAAAATATTGAAGCAGTTCAACCAAATTTACTTTAATCTTACACAACAAACTATTTTTTCATTGAACTGGAATTAAGATTGCACGTAAGTAGCACTACCTAAATACATGCTTTTTAAAGCATTCAAAGAAAACTATCTTAAAGTAGAGTATTAAACTTTTCTTTAAATTGCGATATACTGTATAGTGGTCAACCGTATGACATTTAAATTGATGCATTAAAAAATGGGGGTCACCGTGCTCGTTTAGAAGAAAAGGACCATTTATTTTCCTGCCGAGCTTAACCTCAAGGAAATCCCGTAATGTTCTGCGTGCCCGCGCTAAATGACGCGAAAAATTATGCGCAGCAAGGATGCGCAATGCAATTCAATGGAATCACCTTAAGTTACATCAAATGCAGTAACAAAAACATTAACTGTTGCAATAAATTTTTTCTCCAGTGCATTGAAAAGAGCTCACGTTCAGCTTGTCCAATATGTTATGAGGTAAAAGCTATGTGTACATGTAATATCTCAAGTCAGTATTAATATTAAATGCAGTTTTGCTGGAACTATAGGATGCAGTCTCATCAGTGATGACAAAAATTATACCCCTAGTACAATATTATTTGGTGAATTAATGGTTGTTTTCCTAATTGGCCTTGGCTGCTTGGTGAGTGCATGTCAGAAGGCATATACAATTTAACCCCAGTAACTGGCTGCTGATTGCTGGCCAGTGATGTTTATCAGTCACAAAATTTGTTAATAAAAACAGTCAAATTGGATAATAATAAGTTGAAGTTCCTGATACTTCTTTTACATCTCACTGGCAATATTTGTTAACATTCAAGTGTCATGCTTGTCAGAGATTCTCATTGAGATAGGAGGAATTATGCAATCATGAAATGTTCTGACTATAAGAAAGGATATTGCTTGGACACAAACCAGTTATTTCTCTGCCAATTTTTTTTAAACCAAGGTTGCAAGAGAATAAAAAATTCAAAGTGAATTAAGCCATATGTATTTTTCGTTTGTCGCAGGATATTCATACATCTAGAATACCATCACATGTCCCTCCTTGTGGCCACTTGCTACACAGGTATGTCAGACTGAGTTTCTTTATTGGACTTCTGATCCATTTCATCATGTCTCTGATTCTTTTTATGTAGTGGTTGGTAATGTTTATAAAATTTCATGGCTAAAATAGTTTTCTTAGAGTATCATTTACATTGTAACTTTGGCTGGGCCTGTTTGCAAGTCAGCTGGAAACTCAGCCATAAAACCATGTCTGACACTGTGGCCTACCTCACATTTTGCCTTTACCTTTGATACTTAAGAATATGTCATCAATTTATTGCAATACTGTTTAAAGTATTGTTAAACTTAATAATTTTTTTACTATCCTCTCTTGCAGTACCTGTTTTTCAAAGTTGCTGGAGTCAGGGTAGGTTGTAGTTGATGTATTTCATTGATGAGCAAGAGCTTAAATCCGCTAAAGACACACTGCTAGTCTGTGCAGCTGGTGGAATTGTCTGTGTGTGAATATAAAGTTTTGGTGGCAGAGCCACTAAACTTCACCTTCCCCAACATCATGCCAGCTATGCAGCCTAACAGACTGGTTGAAAGGCTGGTGCATCATTGGATGAAACCACAATCCTTTGATGGTGTGCTACAACCAAGAATTGAACTTTCCGTCTTCCGGCCCATTTATATAAACAGGTGTGACAAGTGATGTGCTTGATTTGTGGGAAATAGGAAGGGTTGACAAGACCCACAATTTGTACTGGTATGAAATATTTGAAATTACCCTTTGTGTTTGTTGTTTTCGATGAATATTAATCTTTTTAATGATTATTCCTTTCCTTTCTAAGATGTAACTGGCAGCGCTCTTTTAAACCCTCTTATGATCATATATTAAACAGGAAATTCCAGTATAAAAGGGGCCTGGCCTTGCCATTCTCACCTTCAGTTGTCAATCAACCATTAGAACGTAAACAACTGACAAACAACATGAGTTTTTGTACATGTACGACCCTTGCTGATAAAATGGGCTTAATTTTTAGAATAAACCTTGTTAACCGAATCAGAAACCAAGGTCTTATATTACTGTGGTGTATTATGAAATTTTGAGACATTTTTTTTCAGCTTAAGTCACCAACTTGCTAATTGCATGACTGAATGGAGTCTAAATTTGCATTTCACACCCTCATGGGTGTGAAAGGAAGGAGGGGCTTGTCCTGTTATAGCGGAAATTATTATTTAAGCTTCTTATGTATTTTGTGGCTCTATTATCATGATTTGGAGGACTGGTGTTATGAGATCCGTAGCTTTCACCAGTTTGAATTGCTACATCTTATTATAAATTTGACCTCTTGAAGTGTCTGTTTAGTGACTGTGGGTTTTAATGCAATTTAAGGCATTTTGGCTAGGTTTTTGTCTTGGCTCGTTTTATGTGTGATTTGTAGCTTTTACAACTTCCTTTGTTGACCTTCATGTAATAATAACATGTGAATCATAGTTTGGATGGCGAACAAAGTAGTTTCATCTTGCAATGTTGTGGATATGTTGATTGTTCAGTTTCTGTCGGATTGCTGCAATACATTTATTTTAGGATCTCATTCCTTGTTGTGGCATTAACTTTGCTAGCTGTTTACTCCTTAAATTCTTGGAATGACAACACCTCTATAGGTTTGAAATTACCTCCTTGTTAGTTTTTGTTTTCCATTTGTCATTGTTTCCCTCGTTTGAACTTTAAGGGGCAGTGTCACCTATTTTATTGTCACTTTGAGTGGCCAAAAAAACATATTTGAATAAGTTGAATCTTTGAAACAATGGTTCGGTTTTGTTAACAATAACCCTTCTAGTGCACAGAAACCAGTATTAATTTATGTCTGGCTGCAGATAGCTTAGTCTCCTTCTCGGCCGTCATTTGGGCTCATTGGTGGAGGAGGGAGCACTTTGAGTGACAAGCCCAAACGATGGCTGCGAAGGAGACTACAGATGGCTAGGATGGAATTGGATTGCAACCAATTTTTTGAAGTTCAGTTCTTCTGTATTTTAGAGAATTGGTTTAAAACTGATTACAGTTCTTTCTTCCTTGACGAAGCCCCTTAATGTTTTCTTCCTGGTGTTCCAAGAGCAATTTCATGTTAGCAGAAGGTTTTTCGTTTATATTTTATCAGTTTTACCAAAGTACAGTAAAATCACAGTGACAGTACCTCTTTAACAGATACCTCGCGGCGACGCGAACACGATCCAAGACACGTGTACAAAATTCAATCAGTTAAGAAACCTAACATGTCACGGTTGAATGTCTTCTTTCCAGGGGATATGCTTGCCCAATATGTAACAGGTCAATGGTGGATATGAGTCGAGCATGGCGTATGTTGGATAATGAGATAGGTCGTACCCCAATGCCAGCAGAGTACAGTAATTTCAATGTGGTGGTAGGTTTGGTTTCATTGTCTAAGTTTACTGTGAGTGTGCAATCTGACAATAAGCCCTTCAGTCGACCAAGTATTGTAAAGAAAATTAAAGACCAATATTATTGATGAAGGGGCTGGTGGATAAATCGTGAAAAAGAGTCTGAAACCAGTAAAGGAAAATTGAGTTCGTCATTTACAACGTCGTTTGGTACACGTGCAGCGGAGATTTGCCAGGGATGTAAGACATCTCTGCTTGTGGGATTTACATGTACACAACAAATAGAGTTATGTACAACCTGATGCAAAGACTTCAGGTTAGCACTCACACAACTGAGAGTTTTACAATTGTACACTTCTAGATTATTCCAAATTGCCTAGTTTATCAGGTTACCTACGCGCAAAGTTAGTCACTAAGCAGAATCAAATTTTCCTTTAATTTTTGAAGTAAGGCCAACAAATGTTACTTGAAGGCATGATAAATAGCCTCGTTAATTGCAGCAATTAGTTCAAACTACCAAGCTACTTAACATGTGAAAACGAGTTTTTGATATGTTTTCAGCCCAAATGGTTCAAGCTTACAGCAAAATATTGCGAGGTTTTGCAACTTTCTTGAATTAAGAGCTTGACTTTGATCCATTTTAGTGTTCAATATGATAGGAAATATTTCACGACTTTTCTGATTTTTTTAATATGACATGAATTACAGCATAGGAAAAAAGAACAAAAAGTACAAATATTGCTTAATTGGTCACAAATGTGGTGTTGCAAAATATCACCCTTATGAAATTAAAGTTTACGTAAGTTCAATGTCACAAGAACACTTGAGGAAGGGGGTTCTTTTTATTTGAGCTATATTAGTTTGTCCACCCAAAGGGACAGCAGGAAACGGGTTTAGTTATTTACCTTTTTGCTATGAAAGTGGGTGTGCGTCTTGCTATGGTATACTTCATCGCCATCCTGGCTTGAAAAAAGCAAAATTTAAGGCATCAGATTTGAAATTTAGTAAGAAAAATCGCATATGAGCATGTCCGAAAAAGGGGAAGGGTTTATATAACCCTCCCGGGGAGGAAGTTTGTAGGAAAAAACGTCGTACAACAAAGCACAGTAGATTTATCCTTTAGATCGATTATCAATGAAATCAATTTCGTTGCTTTTTTGATTATAGATTCTTTGCCGTGATTGCCGAAAGGTAAGTTGTTAGTTTTTCGTTAGTGTGTAATTTGCACATAAGGTTGATCACTACAATGTAGTTTATTTTTCAATGCATTTAAAACAGTGAAGAGGAAAACTATAGTTCTACTAAACCACTATACTCAACTTTTGGTGTCTCACAACAAGCCCCACCGGAGGGGTGCTTATTTTAAACTTCAGCCATGGGAAAGGCGCTTCTGAGGGCGCTTATTTGAGGCGTTAAGATTTTAATTGTTAAAATATCATTTTGTTGTAGGAAAGCAAAGTCAGATTTCATGTTGTTGGTTTGAAGTGTGCAGAGTGTGGCTCATACAATACTAGCAGAGAAGGCGAAGAGGGTGCTCCTGCTCCACCGATACCACCAGCCGCTGATGCTCCTCAGGAAGAAGACGAATGGGAAACAGAAGAAGAAGAAGAAATAGTAGGAGGAGGTGATGCTGAGTCAGACCACCAAGCAGGGCACGATGGTGGAGTGAACTTGGCAGAAGTTCAGTTAAATCTTGATGGAGACACTGAAAATGATAATGTCCTCCCTGTAGACTAAACAGGAGTATTTTCGTAATTAGAACTGTATCAGGGTGTCATTTCTGCCTGAGCTCGAGTTTTTCTTGAATTTTAAAAGAAAGATTCGCTACAGAGAGACAAACTTGCTCCAACGCATTTATCATTTAAACAATGAACAAATAGGGCAAGAAATACAAACGCTTTTAATGAATGAGATTCTTTCGCGATTTAACATTTTTTTTATTAAGGACGGAGGGGGGGGGGGGGGGGCGATCGATTGTTCCACCTCAGCTGAAATAAAAGCCTTTGAAAAAGAACGAAACGTGCTGGGTTTCCCACAGTGTTTGCACTGAAAGAAAAGAGCAACAACCAGGCCTTCAAGGGAAAACGAGATAAAGACGCGGAGCTGAGCAAGGGAATACATTGGCGAATTTGGAAACGAAGTTTACCACATCACTTCCTAAGCCGAAACGGGCTTTATAATATAAATTTTGGCAACTATTCTGTTCTTTTATTGTATTTTAACCATATCTTGTTCATACGGTGGCTTATAAGGGCCATCGAAAGTGTCTCTTCTTTTTCGCTCTTCGACACTTTAAAAACAAGAAGCTGTTTCCAGCTTATACTCGGGCCATATTTGACTGTGTGGTGCGTAAAGCCTACAATCTTTTAACAGTGATAACCTCTAGCATCGCCAATTCCCCCAAATAGATAGCCTGCGAGAAAGCTCTCTTGGGGGTGGATCCTCTTCCCCCGTCCCGCCCCCCACCCCCAAGAGAGCTTGCTCTCAGGCTACCAAATAGATAGATACAGAGATATAGTGAGGCAATAAGTAACCACCAGATAGAATTACATTTCTTGCAGTCAGAATGAAATACAGGGGAAAACGACATTTGTCATACGAATGCGTTTTATAATCCCCAGGCTTTAATCCTTACGTTTTCACCTTTCGTTTAGAGACAGAAACCATTTGCACGGTCCTAATATGTATGTGACGCCGGGACAATGACGGATCGTAATTTTCGGTATGATCTAGACCCGGGGGGTTCTCCCTTACGTGACCTTAACGGGGACGTGCGGCCCGATAGGGTATGGTTTTCAGGGTGTTTTGTCTTGAACGGGGTATCTATTTCATCACTTTCCCTACATGACCTAATGACTTAAACAGATTGTGATTGCCAATGAATTAAAATACAGGAAGAAACTAGTGTATTCTTATTTCATTCTAGTCTTAAACAGGATGTGATTTGGGGTTAAATGTCTTAGAAAGGGCCTGAAAAGTTTGAATTCTGTCTTAAACGGGATAGGGAAATCAGAGAATTGTGTCTTAAACAGGGTCAGGGTCTAAACGCCCGGGCCGCACCTCCCTACCCAAGCATCTGTTGAGTACCCCAACCCCTCGGGATCTAGAGTAACGTTACACATCACGCGTACGTTTATATCCTTGTACGTTTTTCAATGTTTCGCTGGTTATATTTTTAAATGAAATTCAGGGGCAAGTTTTTGTTATTCACCTTTCATTTGAAGACAGAAACCGTTTCTACATTGATTGTTTTTCTATAGTAAACGTGAGACATGTATCTTGGCCCGCGAGGTCATAGACAGATTTAGTTGCAAAATTTTCGGTTAAACAAAACTAACCTTGAGGCACTCAGGTTAGCCTAAAGAGCACTCCAGTTAGCCTAAATAGCACTTAGGTTAGCTTAAGGTGGCCGAACACAGTTTGCGCGCGCTTTACAGATTCTGTTAGCGATGCTATTAAACGCGCGCTACATAAATACGGTGGTACATAAATACTTTTTTTTTTTTTTTTTTTTTTTTTTTTTTTATTGTTTGCAAAATCACATTACTTACAGTACGGACTAAATATATCACTAGACAATACAGTATTCTACCTACAATACATGCTTACTGGTTACTTACGCTACTGAACAAAACAGGACTCTACTTACAATTTAATACAGATAGCCTTAAACATAACAGTAACTAGATTACTTACAAACTGCGGGTTACACGCTACTAAAAAAAAAAAAAACAGGAAAGCAGTAAGAAAAGGATGAAATGGATGAAATTTTGTCACTGGAAGAAAAAAAAAAAAAAAAAAAAAAAAAGAATTGTGCGTTTTCGTTAATTTAAATTAATTTTAAATTTCCCATTTTTCAACTTTCCATTGTAAGATTAGCGCTAACTTCAATTCTAGAATATTTGGAGGTTTTTCTAACATTTTACATGAGTAGTAATATTTCTGAGTTTGTACAGTAAGGATCTGGAATTTCCGCATTAATTTTGAGTTAGTACTCGGGGGTGGATCATAGTCTTTAAATAGGTACTGTTGTTTAGATGGAGTAAAATTTACTTTGTGCTTATTGTTAAACCATGTTAAGGCTTCTTGAAAGAGTTTTTGGCCTGCAGGGCACTCCAGAAATGCATGTTCCAAGGAATCAGCTGAATTACAGAAAAAACACTCCTCATTATCTGCTATTTTAAATCGTTTGAGCTCTTTTTTGGTCACTAAAATACGGTGTAACATTTTAAAGGAGAATTGTCTCAGTTTGTTGTTAGTAGAGAGGCGAGGTATATTTTGGAATAATTTTTGCCATTTACATTCTATATCGGGGTATTGTCTGGCCCAAGTTTTTATGGCTGTTGGTGTAACTTCTGCTTTTTCTTGAAAGAGATGATAATAGTCTTTACATTTCATTTTTGAAAGTTTAATCGATTTGTCCCTAGATAAGTCAAATGTATCACAATCATCGAGAATAGAGTTCATAGGTCTGGGTGTAGAAGCTGCCTTTGATTTGAGGTTTGCTGGAATTGATGCCAGGATTTGAAAATAGTTTAGAAAATTAATTTTTATTTTGTACTTGCGATTAAATTCTTCATAAGTTAGGAATTTTCCATTTTCATTCAGAATGTCTTGAATGTAGTAAATTCCATTTTCGGTCCAACTTTTCCAGAACAGCGATTTACCTTCAATAGTTATGTCTTGATTGTTCCATAAAACAAGGTCACTTTTGTATTTATCTTGGCGATTTAGACGTAATTCCTTAAAGTACTCTAGCATTTCTAAGTAGAAAGACGGTAAATTTTTGTCTAGTTTCTTTATATGATAATTAGACTTGAGCAAGAAGTTAAGACCTCCATATTTTTCAAAAAAAGCATTTGGAATAGCTGTCCATGCATCGGTAGTTGGACTGTTAAGCAGTCTACCAATCCAACTCAAGCGGAGTGCTTTAACTGTTGTTGCAAAATTTGGAAAGTTCAGGCCACCTTTACTTGTTTCTTGAAAAAGAACTTCCCTTTTTATTTTATTCTTTTTTGTTTTTCCATGAAAAATTAAAGAGCTTGGTTTGGACTCTTTTAATAACTTCTTGAGGAACAGTCAACATTGAGGCTGCATACACCAATTTAGAGACTCCTAGAGTTTTAGCAAGCAGGGTTCTTCCCATAAGTGTGAGGTCGCGAGACAACCAGATATTTAATTTAGTTTCCATCTTTTGAATTTTTAGATAAAAATTCAAATTGTTATTTTTGTCTCTATCGTTTGAAAGATAGGTTCCTAAGGTCTTAATTGGGTCCGCTGGAACATCTATCTCTAAGGGTTTGGTTTTGTTGTTTTTCAAAGAGCCTATCCACATAGCCTTTGTCTTTTTGCTGTTTAGCTTTAAACCTGAAATTTCACCAAAGCTCCCCAAAACTGACATACTTCCACGTAATGACATCGTGTCCTTACATATTAATGTAGTGTCGTCAGCGAACTGGCTTAGCTTAGCTTCAATGGAATTAGGTAGTTCAATACCTGTTATTTCCGGATTTTGTCGTATTTTTTTGTGCAAGAAGTTCTACACATAGGACGAATAATAGAGGGCTCAGCGGGCATCCTTGCCTTACGCCCCTTGATACTCGAAAATAATTAGTCATGTATCCGCCGTTTATAGCTCCGCTTTCAACATCGCTATAGAGTACTGAAATCCATTTTTGAATGTTCGGGCCAAAATTGAAGAATCTTAAAGTGTGATGAATAAAAGGCCATTCTAATGTATCAAAGGCTTTTTCGAAGTCTATAAAGAGTAGTATTCCTGGGACTTTGTTTAATTCGGTAAATTCCATAAGGTCATTTAAAAGCCTCACATTTTGACCGATGTATCGTCCTTTTACGAACCCTGTTTGGTCCGAATGAATCAGTTTGGGCATCTTCGTCTCTATTCTTTTTGCAATAGCTCTAGCCAATATTTTATAGTCGACATTAAGCAATGTTATTGGGCGCCAGTTGCTTAAGACCATAAGATTGTTTTCATCTTTTGGTATTAGCGAAATAATTCCTCTTCTCTGGGATATAGACAGTTTGCCTGTTTGAAAGGCTTCGTTGAAAGAGTCGAGGAGGTTCCTCCATAGCAATTCGAAGAAGATTTCATAAAATTCTTTCGTGAAACCGTCATCACCTGGAGTTTTGTCAGGTTGGAAACCTTTTAAGGCATTCAGTAGTTCATCTTTTGTCAGTTCTTGCTCAAGTTCGCTTGCTTCGTCTTGAGCTAGTTTTGGATTTTGTAAATCAGAGGAGAAGCGGGCAAAGTTGTCGTCCAAATTATTGTTCTCGTCTTGTGGGATTCTAGCAGTCAGGAAGTTTTTGTAATAGTTTTCTATTTCTTCGTTTATCATGCTTAAATCCGTGATTATTTCTCCGTCTATTGTTTTAAGCTGGGTTATAATCTTTTTCTCATAATTCCGTTTTTCCAAGTTAAAAAAGTATTTCGTTGGTTTTTCACCATTCTCAATCCATCTTATTTTTGATCTGAACATCGCCTCCTTTCCCTTTGTATGATAAATTTCGGACAGGTCTTTTTTAAGGTTCTCGTACTCCGTTAGAATATCATCGTCTAGATTTTGATTATTACAAATTTCCTTATCTAGCTCTTCTAACTTACGTTGGATGGCTGTTTCACGGTTTCTCAAATTGAACCTTTTCTTCTTGGAGAAGACAATTGTCATACTTCTTATTTCCATTTTTACCAATTCCCAATACAGTTGACGGCTTTCAATTTCTTTGTATTTCTCTTGAATAGAAGAGTAATTGTTTTTAATTAAATTTATATATTCGTCGTCTTTCAGTAGTGTGTTGTTAAATTTCCATGTACCCGGTCCACGTTTAAATGTTTGATCGATTTCAAGGCTAAGAAAGACAGCTTTATGATCGGGAGCAATTGAGGATCGTGTTTCTGTTTTCTTTACCTTGTTGATTAATTGTTTTGCAATTATGAAGTAATCTATTCTAGACTTTAATTTTTGACTCTTGGTTTCATAAGTATATGTTTTTGTGTTTGGGTGAAGTGTTCTGTAAACATCAACCAAGTTAAGTTCCGCCATCAAACTCACTAAACCATTCCTATAAATTGTTTCTTTCCATGGAAGGCCACCACTTTTGTCTAGATGGCTAAGCGTTGTATTCCAATCTCCTACCATAATGACCCTAGAAACACAGGTTTTAGTTACCAAAAGGTGGGTAATTTTTTGCAGAAATGGAATTTGCAGGCGACAATCCGTTGGTGCATAAATATTGACTAATGATAATTCCTCTGTTGTTAATTTCAAATTAGCAAAGATATACCGCCCTTCTTCATCATTTTCTATGGTTTCTAAGGGAAAGCCGTTTGGTTTCACTAATATACATACACCTCTAGAGTGCTCTGAGCCGTGAGAAAATAATATCTGTCCACCCCATTCAGCACGCCAAATAGTTTCGTCTTCTGTCTTTGAGAATGTTTCTTGAAGGCAAAAAATTGAAGCTTTTTGTTTTTTCAGATAACAGAATATAGCTCTTCTTTTTTCTGCTTTACGAAGGCCACGCACATTCAGTGACAAAATCTTCAAGTTAGACATTGTTTATACAAAACAGTAAGAAACAAAATTCGAGCATAAATTAAGCTAAAGAAAATTAGGCCCCCCAAAAAGGAAACAAAAAAACGGACTACAAAATAATTGACACTAAACTAAGGCTAATAACAAAAGGACACTAACGCTTAAATTACTCTTCTGGGATTTATCCGCGTTCGTCCGAAAGTGAAAAAAACAAGCTATGCAAAATCCTAAACCTCCATCCGTCATCGAAGCAAATGAAGCAAAATTTGTAATAATATCAGTTTTGTAACGTGATCGACGATCGAGAGGAAGAGAAAGATAAAGGGTGCGGGCATAATGAATAAACTAAGCTTAAGCTACATATGAAGTATAAACTATCAACGTAATCTGCTAAGGTCCGCCTCACACTTAATTTGCGTAGCAGAGCTACCTTCAGGATCTGTTTTCACATATATTGTGCCATCTAAAGTCCAGATTCTCCAGTTTTGACTTCCTTTTTTTTCTCTGACCTTTTTGAACAATTGTGATCTTAAGGCAGTCAAATTCTCGTTGATATAGATTTTGTGAGCTCCTTCAATAAAACCTTCGAAATTTGCCCTGCGTAGCTTTTTCCTGTTCTTGTATAGTCTATTTCTACTGTAATAATTGGTAAACCGGACAATAATCGGCCTAGGCCGAGTATTACCTTTCTTCATCCGGTGTGCTATATCGATGTCTTCGGGCACTAGATTGACATTCAAGCGTTTAGCGAGGTTGAGCACGATTTCCTCTGTATCTTCTCTTTCCTGTTCGGGAATCCCGTATATTTCTAAGTTGAATTTTCTTGAATACTGTTCCAAGTTGTCGTGCATTTTTGTCGCTTCTTCCAGTTTCTTCTCTAAAATATTTCCCTGCTCGACGCTTGACTGGAGCTTGTTTTCCAACTGGTCAACTTTCTTCTCTAGTTCGTTGTTTTTCTCGTTAACTGCCTTCATTGTATCTTTAAACTTCTGGTTTTCTTTCTTCATGTCTTCCACGTCTGCTTGGGTGAATTGTATGCTCTTTTGAAGCTCTTCACAATGTGTCTTTAACGCTTTATGCTCATTAATGAGAAGATTTGTATTTGCTTCGATGCGTACCACAACCTCCCATATCGCTGCTAACGCTGGAACCTGAGGGTCGCTTCTTGATACGCCTACATTGCTCGCATCATCTACAACGTCCGCCATTTGTCGGGTGTTGCCAGCACGTTTTGCTTCTGGCGTTCCCTGCGAATTTTCGCTACTTAAACTGCTCATTTCTTCTCTTTTACGTCTACCGGTTTTCTTCTTCGTTCCCTGGTCTTTCCCTTCCATTTTTTTTTATGGTTTTTACATGTCTGCTTCGAGACCCAGACGGAGCTTAGAAGTTTGCGTCCGTCGCCATTGCCGCTCGTCCCAGTGGTACATAAATACGGCGGTCGATAAAGTGATCCCTCAATTTCACATGAAATGGATAATAAAGGTAAGTTTTGATCCTAAATAACTAAGTTTCTTGTTTCTGGACTCTTTCTTTTCTTTCCGAGCAAAAAAGTCATTCACCGAGACCTTTTGCATGCTTTTCAACTTTGCCATGAAACCCAATTAAAGCCACGCATGCGCATTTGACCAAAAAATTGCGACTGGTTGTTTTCGTGGAAATGAACTGTTTTCTAAGGAACCGCTCATTAGAATTTCGTAAAATTTGGCATGAAAATAGTTCCCTAAAAGCGTAACTCGCCTACAAAGAGAAACCTAAATCTAACAGAGGGTATCTTCACAAAACATTAAAATGCAAAATCAATATTTACAGGAGATCTGTCTGTTAAAATTACATGAAAATAGTGCAACTGTGTCAGTGTTTTGTGAGTTTATCTGGATACAAAAAATGGAAAAAATCTAAGGAGTACATTTTTTAAAAATAAAGGAAACCTACGATATATGGACGTTTAATAGTTCACTGCGTTGCCATGGAAACGGTACTTAGCTCGACAAGGCGTACAAAAACCCATTCTTTCTTAGTTAATCTTACACCATACCAATTTTGGGCGCCCAGAAGTACATAGTTTCCAAATAACGTCTTCTAACACCTGTACACTAAAAAACTGTATTCGGCCACCTTAAATAGCTCCCCGGCTAGCAGTTTATGTTGGGGTTGTTCATGCCTCGCATGTTTCGTTCATGCCTCGCACGTCTGGCTCGCATATTGTTAACACTCCTCACGGCCCGAAAACAAAGAATGCGACCGAGAATTTAAAGAATTTGATAACACGATAGAAAACGTAACTCGTACCAGCCGAGTACAAAAAACGAGACCGAGAACAATAACTCGTGGCCCGAAGTCTTATCTCTCGGCCCATCGCGACCCCCAAAAGAAAAAAGAATTTAATAATGCTACCGAAACCTCAACTCGATCCGCCTTACGGCCCGAGTAATAACTGTAAATGGATACAGCCCCTGGAAACAGCTGTCGATTTATGGCGGGGATCACACGCCAAATCAATCAACGACTCCTACAACTGACGCTTGCTCGATATGCAAACAATACAATGGACCAATCAGAGCTGACTTGAAAGCAAATACATGTACTACTGCGCAGTCGAAAACTGCCAGGACGTTGAAGATTCTTTTGATCAATTAGGCTCCTGTGAGCCAGTTTATCATGTGGATGAGTGGGATTAGTTTAGAAAAGATAGTTCAATAAAAAGGAGAAGAGGAATTGGTGGGTTTGGAGTATTGAAAGTTAATATATACCAAACAAGTAAATAGCGCTTTTTGCGCGCGCTGATTGGCCAGCTCGGAGGTGATTAGCCAAGTTCTATTCGTATTTAAGGTGGCTTACTACAGTTTTTATAATATGCGAGCTTTGATATGCGCGCGCTGCCCAAGACACGGGAAAGCATCAGGCGCGAGCAAAATCACGCGAGCCAGCAGAGGAAATCCTGCGAGCACAAAAACAAAATGGCGGCTCTGGGAAAAATTTCCCAGTATTCCAGGTAGGTTTCAGAGGTGTGCTTACAGTAGCTAGATTGTGTTTGGGCTTGATAACTGAAAAATACGTGATGTCCAATGGTTGCCGTTCCTAACAGCCTTAGGGCCTTTGCAGAGTTGTGATATTGCGCCAAATGTTTGAACACGAAAGCAGCATGCACTCACCAGTTGGAGCGCGCGCGCGCGCTGAAACCCAATCTCGTCCCCAGAGCCCGCGCACGTTTTAGGCCAGCGGTGGCCACACGTCCACGAGCTCTGGGCTAATCAGAAACCGGAAGCAAGGATCCTGCTTCCGGTTTAAAGGGGAATACTGCTGACCGAGAGGAAGACAGCCTCTGGTAAAGGGCATCAAAGGCCAAGAAAACGAGTGAAAATGGCGACAACCTCCATCCCTCCCGTTTGCCAGTGATTGTCATTTATGTGAGACTTCCTTGAAAACAAAACAACCAAAACAAAGGCTGCGTAAAATCTGGTTTTGTCGGCGATTTGCCTCTCTCGACCGCGACAAAATCATTTTGCACAATTTCAGGTCGTTTTAGAAAACCAAACATTTTCCATAGGCAGGGGCAAAAACACATATTTAGGCTATATCGGTTAGAAACCATTTGTTGGACTATACTCATTTGGAATTAAATTAATCTTGTTTTCGCCTGTAAATGCAGTTTTTAAGACTTTAAAATGGTAGTGAACTGATACGCAGTCTACGCAGTATGAGATAGCCAAGTTTTTTCATGATACCACGGTAAAGTTAATAGCGAAACGAAAATAGAGCCTGGTCGGAGGTTATACAAGCTTCAACCTAATTAACTAACACAGGGTAAAGATTTTCAAACGACATTCAAGAAACTTCAGCAAGATATCGTTCCTAACCTGATTGCCGTCGACGACAAATACCAACAGTGATGTTTACAAACGTAAGATTGATTTTTTCCGTCGTGAAATTTACAAACGATAGGTTTCACAAGATCAGATACCACGATACCACGATCCCAGAATAAATACAATAAAATGGCAGAAGGACATTTAATAGCAAGACACAATTAACTCTGTAAACGTCCAACTGAAATAACCAGCAACTTGAAAATCTAAGCTTATCAGAAAGATCGGCAATTTTTTTTTCAATTCACCCATTCAGCTTAAGCTTAAGAAACTCACCCTGAAAAAAAATATTTTACCTGCACTTGATGTGGTTTATCAGTCCTATAAGCTGCAAACTTACAAATGAACTTTTGCTCACAAATGAACTGTTGTGTAAAGAGTGACAACGATCGCTATTCCAAGCGTTAATATTTTTGTCTTTCTGTCCGTCCGCTTTCTGAACCACTTTTTGGGCCACGCATTCTTGAATACTCCGCTTTTAACGCAGTGGTGACAAAGGCCGTTGGTTTTTCTTGTTCAAGTTCAATTATGTTTCTGCTGGACTGCTGACAAAATATCTGTTCCTGTTCAACAAAGTAATCTTCAATAAATTCTGCTCCAGTTAAATCAACTCGCAGACTCCGCGGCGCGAATGGATTACAAGTTTGCTTCTTTCAGTTCCTTCAACAGCACGAGAAAGGCTGTTAAACTCTTATCCGCTTTAGAAAATGTTAAGAACGATTTTAAACGGCCAGCATCGACTATGAACCACATTTCAGAGTCGATAATTAGAGAAGTGTTTCCGAAAATTGTCAGGTCTACCGTTATGTCTGGGTCAATTCCAAAAGCGATCATCCCCTCCCCCCGGGCAAACCCCCGGGCATTTGACTTTTTTAAAAATGCCTGATCAAATTACCCTCTATATGGGCCGATTTCTAGGTCAAATGCCCCACTGGTTGGGGCTGAAAAGTCATCGTGTTGGTTTTTTTTTTTTGTATTCGCTAGCTCTGTTTATATAAAAATCAACGAAATTCATACATTAATAAATTTAAAACAATTTATTATTAAAGATAATGCATAACATCACATATGATCCGATACTCGCTTTTCTTTTATATTAAATGTACATGAAGTTTGCTAATACGTGTGATAACAAGAACAATGATAAAAAACACTATGTTATGAAACCTAGACATGCCAACAAGTCGAGCTTCGAACGCCGAGCAAAGGGAGAACGAAGCTTGAGGGAACTTGGACATACCACTGAAAATGAGAAGCGAAGGGCAATATGTAACCCCGCCATGCCAAAAACAATCTCAGATATATTTGTTGGAACGCTTCTCTATGGCTTACTACACTAAAAACTGTTTGACGCAAAATATACGCGTAAATTCTGGCTGTGAATAAAGCATTCCGACAATTTATGCGACCGCTGACCAGCATTTTTTCGACGGGTCAAATGCCCGATGGGTCGGGTTTCTATTCGCGTCAAATGCCCCACTATGTGGAGCCGAACAGGGGTCAAATGCCCGGGGGTTGCCCGGGGGGGGGATGATCGCGCTTGGAATTGACTGATACATTAACCTCGACCGTTGCAAGTGTCATACTCCTGTCATTCAGCTTTGTCAAACGCTGCAACATATCGCAAAGGTTTTCGCGCCTTTTCCGTTAAGTCATGTGATTTGACTTGTTATCTTTTTCGTGTTTACTCACTGCAAAAAAAAAGCGTATTAAATTTAGTTGCATTTCGATTCTATGGCGGCTTTTGCTCCGATATCCTTGACCGGCTGGCAGTCTATTTCATTTCTTGTTTTGAAACCTCCGATTCAAGGACACTTCCGGTAAAATGTAATATCCAATCAGATTTCGATTTACTGGATTTTGACATTGATTAGCCCAGAGGTCTTGCTTCCTTGGTGCTGACCAAAAGGAACGCAGCCTCTGGGAACGAGATTGGCTGAAACCCGGGTTTTCCCGGAACAAGCATGCGCAATGGTCTTCCCACCGGAGGTCGCAATAACTATTTTTTCTCGCTTCTCCAAATCTAGCCGTACGTTCGCTACTCCATGTATGCCACCTTGAAATGAGACACTTAAACTCTGTGCTGCAGCACGCTTTTTTACGGCGGGAAGTTGCATCACCAGCTGCGTTTTTCAAAAAAAAATAATGATAATTTTGACAGAATACAAAGTCAACTTTTGCGACCAACAGAGGGAGAAAGAGCAATACGACTACAGGGTTGTAGCTAAGAAATTTGTCTGCCGGTGTGCTGAGAAATTGAGCCGGCTAAACAAGGTGCGAAGTGCCTTCTGCCATCGGCATAGCCGACGGAGGGCTAGGTATGGGAGGGGGTCACCCCCTCCCATTAGGGGGGTATGGGGGGCCTCCCCAGGAAATTTTGAAAATGTTAATTCGATTTGGTGCACTCTGGTGAAATCTGGGGTCTCTTTTATGCAAAAAGAAACAACCATTAAAGAGAAGGTCAGCTGTGGTGCTGCAGTTTGAAACGTGTGGTACAGAGATTCACCCTAAATTTATTCAAAATTTTCTCCCTCGCTTTGGCGTTTCCATATTTCCTTCGTGTGGTTTTCGTTGTTTGGCGTTCCTTGAACTCTCTACCAGGTCTGTTCACTGTGCCCCTAAGGAGAATGACAGACCTTCTGAGCAGACAGTGCTTTGTTTTACTTCAGTTCGTCAATCTATGCTGTTTTCTTAATTCTCTTTTTGGTGAGCTCACTAGAAGAATAGTTCTTTATTTAAACACGGTAAAATCCATCAGGAGTATAAAAATTAGAAATAACCTAACTCTCCTAAACAAAATTCAAAACCTAACTACAACTAATCTAATCTAACTAAAACCCGTTTTTCATGAATGCCGCGTATACTCTAACATTAAAAATGAAAATACGTGCGTAAGATTTTATATATTTACTTATCATTAAAGTAATGAGAACGAGAGCTACATCGCTTTCCATTCGTTCCGAAAAGATAAGTGCTTTTAAGTTTGCACTAGAATATCACAAAATCGATTCTTATAAAGCTTAGAACTGCAAACAAAAGAGCTGTCCACTCGGTCGTTCAGCTGTTCATCCAGTTTCGCGGGTTCGTTCACTTGGTTTCTCGTTCGTTCATTTTCGCCGGCGAGCACTCGGCGGACCGTTTACGTTTCTGGTTTTTGGTTTCTGGTTTGTTCCTCCGTTTGCCCAGTTCTTCTTGCTATTCATGAGCATAAACATGTTATAAGCAATAAAATTTAACCAATTAAAAGCTGTATTAAAACATTACGAAGAAGTTCCTTCATGTTTTTTTTCTCTGTCATGCTACAAAGAAAGACTTTTTCTTTCTCCGATCTGACACAAATACCTGGTAACAAACTCGTTCCCAATCTTTCGCAACGCCTTGAATGCAGGGGCTACCAAGCTTCGTGGTGACAAGATGGCGGACGCAGAAAACGGAAAGAGGACACGGTAAACAAGTTCTCACAACAAGACTTTATTTCAATTACTTTATGGCATCGATCCTCAAGGTAGTCAGGAGTTTATTCAACCTTTTCACTTAAAATATATTATTCTAAATCGAACAATTGCTAGTGGGTAACTAAAGAACTCTTCACTGCCCTTTTAACCGAGTATTTGCCACCAGAAATTCAGCCGGCGATGACCTCTTTCCCAGCCGGCGAATTTCGCCGGCAGCCAGCGCTTAGCGACAACCCTGCGACTAGCGGCGAGAGAAACAAATTGGCCGGCACATCATCAGAATCTTGAAGTGAAATCATTTTAGTCCGATCCGGCGCGACGAAACGTTGGATTTTTCCTCTTGAAGTGAAACGTTTCGCTCACTTAACGTTGTAAAAGGAACTAAAAAAGATTGGAAATGGAAAAAAAAGGACTAGTTATTCTGAGAAGAGGTGAGTATATTCATGTGATTTTGTTGACAAAACTTTGCTGGATTGCTAGATCTTGTTTTCTTGCAGTGTTGACACGCCGTTTAATTTAAACTTAAGCTTAATATTGCTAACTTCATAGCGGTCTTTTGAGCTCATTTTTTTCGGTCCATGTTCATTATTTCCCTTGGAGTTTTATTTTCTATTCTCCTCCAAATTTTACCTTCCAACATCGGGAGAAAGAGTAAGACGACTCGCGGCGGTAATTTACATGAAGGGGGCATTGATCATAAACAGCAGGCGCCGTGAGTCTTGAAGGGAAGACCCTAGAAAGCGGAACGGTGGAAAGGCAGAAAATCACCCCAAATCCTAGAACACGGAACGGGTGAGGGTTAGGTTCAAGGTTATAGTTTATTTGGGTTGATTTCCGCGTTCCATGTTCTAGGATTTGGAGTGCGTTCCGGCTTTTAGCGTCGCCGATCATTTTACTCCGATCCGGCGCAACGAGACGTTGGATTTTTCCTCTTGAAGTGAAACGTTTCGCTCACTTAACGCTGTAAAACGAACGAAAAAGTCAGCAATGGAATAAAAGGACTGGTTTTTCTCAGAAGAGGCAAGTACATGTATATTCATGTGATTTTGTAGACAAAACTTTGCTGGTTTGCGGCTGTTTTGCAATAAATTGATTTCTTGCAGTGTTGACACGCATTTAAACTGCTAAGTTCAGAGTAGTCTGGACAATTCGGCATCTCGAAACCTGACCTCATCAAACAATAGCATTATCCAAAACGTGAACTTAGGGAAATTAAAAATCGTCAAAGGCCCCCATCTGCATAAATAATGAACCCTAACTCAGGAGTGTTTTAAGATTTGCCACTGCCTGGGCACAAAAGCCATGCACAGAGCGTGTAACCTTTACTGGTAGGTTTAGATCTTGTGTTTTAGCTGTAGCAATTAAATAAATTGATGTAAGCTTTTTATTTATCATCATAGATCATGACAGATGTGATGAAAACACAGTATGGCTCATGAATCACTTTGTTAATGGAAGTTCTTGTTGAGGCAATTCATAAACTTGTAAATGATCCATTCTTGTGTGAAAGTTTCTGACTGTGCACTTTTCCCATCAAGGAATAGATCCAGTTGTGTATTAAATTTTTTACCTTTTGATAAATGTTGATGGGATGGCAGGAGCCAAATTGAATGGGCACTCGCTGAGCATATAAAATGTTTCTTCAGCAGTAAAGATTTTAATTAGTTGGCCTGATGTAGGGCTATTGCTCTAGCATGTTGTGTACAACAGAGATTGGCCACTGGATGTCTGGGCCTACAATAGCTGTGTTTATAAGCAACAGTCAGCACTGTCACTCAATCATTCTTATAACTATTGAATTGATAGAGGCTACAGAAATATACCATTTCGCAAAGTACCGTTTCGCAAAGTATCATTTCGCAAAGTACCATTTCGCAAAGTACCGTTTCGCAAAGTACCAATTCGTTTCGTTTCGTTTCGTTTTGCAAAGTACCATGAGCCACAAAAAAAATGATCAAAACGGCAATCTCCGTCAATAACTTAGTGCCTTCTTCTTTTTCTTTTCTTATGATCTCGTAATGTTTTCGGAAGTACAAAAACATAAGATATAGGTTTTCACAAAAGTATCACCTTTGCTGTACCTTTTGCCCTAAACATAATAGCCTAAATGACTTCGGCCACGTTTAATAGCGTGTCCATGAGAGGACCAGGTAGTGGTGATACATGCCATCTCACCGATTTCAATGAAACTTGGCCAGATTGAAGGGCCCACCTAATAACTTCATAAGCCAAAGTAGTTTGATATTTGGAATTTTCCGGGGGGAGTTAGACCACCTCCCCGCTTTTTTACAGAAATTCCCATAAAAATTACTCTAAAAAAGGGTAAAGTGAGGGGCTCCTGAAGCTTGTAGAATTTATCTAATTCTATTGTGGTTCAACATGAGCATAAGTACATCCTTCATGAGTTATGTGCAGGAGTCTCAGATTATTTGATTAATTACCAGGCAGCATGATCTAACCAGTTACTATAACACGCTTGTTTGAAGAAATCCCGTGGTATTTTTTTTTTAATTCAAATTTTCGCACTATGATTAGACGAATGATTATTTTAGCAATTGTTAGAAGGAAATTTAGAAAATGAATAGAAAATGGTTTTCGAGAGTAGTTCATAATTAGCTTAAGGCGTAGAAATGCATTAATCTAGCAGTCTTTCGGTAATTTTTACGCGCTGAGCTTCATTAGCTTTCATGTGGAATATCGAATTGCATAGTTTACATCAACATTCGAAGTAATAGTCAGTGTTTTTCCGATGAATTTGCACTAGCAAACTCATATCTTGCCACGATGTAACATTAACTAGTTCGTCACTACGTATCCTTCTTAGGGAGTTCCTTTTAACCACGTAGAAATCGTTAAGGTGCGAATGAACTGCAAATCTTTGTATCCCCTTTACTTTAACAAATTAATTTTAAGATAGATTTTTAGGATTTTAGTAGAATTTTTTTAATATCTCTTTTTACTCATCTGACCGCACCACATGTTCATGTTCAAATTATTTTTCTCGTGGCATCCAACCCCAAGCCCGTTATACGCATTCAAAAAATTCTATAGACCAAAATTTTGGAAAATGTTCAAAAAGCCTCGCACACTTTGTTATTGTATCATCTCCTAAAAGATATAGACCAGCCGAGTTTGTTTATGATGTCTGCAGTGACGCAAGAGAAATTAATCTGGTCAAGCAATCATTGTCTGTTGCCTACCAAATGAATTAGATTAGTTTCCAAGACAGGCCGTGTTTTCCGAAAGGCACCCCTAAAGTATTATAGAAACCGTAACTTAACAATTTCGCGCAAATGCATTGGCGTCGCGTTTTAAAGGAGGTCATTGGAAACGCATTTCTATGTAAGTCTCAAGGACGCAACCTAGAGCAGATTCATTTGCTTGTCTGAACGTCAAGAAAGGAGGTAACAGGTTTTGACTAGTAATTTTTATTTTCCAAAAATCTTCAAAGGTTTTATCAATTGTCATCACTTTGCTTCTTGCTTCCTCATTTGTGGAAACTGACGGGATTATTCTCGGGAGAGAAGAAGAAGAGATTTTGATAAAAGTCATCAATGAATTCAAATTGAATCCCACACACTGGATCTACAGTTCTCCATTTACTCCAGACAAAGGTGATGTTTGCATCTCAAAGATATTTCTGTGGTGCCCGTTGCTTTGCGCCATTCACAAATGTCCGCTGGAGTTTCATTCTTGGACCACCAAATTGACTCATCAAAGTCCACGCAATCCAAGATTAGTGTACGATCTACAAGGAAACATAATTCTAATTCAGTCGATCTACAGATGTAATCAGAATCTTTCAAACCACACAACGCCCGGTCACGAATATTACTCTACATCTACAGATATCTTGAACGTCGTTCCAAGGACAATCAAGGAGAAGTTTCCGATTAAGCTTTTCTACCGACCCGCTTGTACCAAAGATCTGCGTGACTATGTCGTGACCCACATTGGACGTGGACAGAACTTTTTAGAACTTTCAGAAAACATTGGGTCTATGAATTTTCAAGCATTTATCAGAAACCACAAAGACAGTATTGATCCGAACACTTTTTATGATCGTATTCTATATTCATATCCAAGCAATGAGCAGCTGATGCACATGTTTCTATCATATTTTAATGGTATGGAACACGCTTATCAAAAACAAATGGAATCTAGACCATGTTCAATTTTAACATGTGACCACACAATTAAAGTGAGTAAGCACGTTGGAGTGATGAGGAGTTCTGACAATGCTTTTATAAATCAATTTGAGAACTTGTTTATTGCATTAAATGAACATCGTCAAGTTGCGGCATGGAGGCTGACACGAAGCACAGCTTTTAAAGAAGTTGAAGACCTATTAAAAGACTTAAAAATATGTCCAGATGCGAAAGGTCAAGAACTACACATGATTATGGTGGATGACTGCCAGGTATACCAGGGTATACCAGCGTATACAAGGTATACAAGAGTATACCAGGGTATACAAGGGTATACAAGGGTATACAGAGGTATACCAGGGTATACAGTGGTACACAAGGGTATACCAGGGTATACGAGGGTATACAAGGGTATACAAGGGTATACAGAGGTATACCAGGGTATACAGTGGTACACAAGGGTATACCAGGGTATACGAGGGTATACAAGGGTATACCAGGGTATACGAGGGTATACAAGGGTATACCAGGGTATACGAGGGTATACAAGGGTATACCAGGGTGTACAAGGGTATACAGAGGTATACAAGGGTATACAAGAGTATACCAGGGTATACAAGGGTATACAAGGGTATACAGAGGTATACAAGGGTATACCAGGGTATACAAGGGCATACAAGGGTATACAGAGGTATACAAGGGTATACCAGGGTATACAAGGGTATACAAGGGTATACAGAGGTATAATGGGGTATACAAGGGTATAAAAGGGTATACAGAGGTATACAATGATATACCAGGGTATACAAGGGTATACAGAGGTATACAAGGGTATACCAGGGTAAACAAGGGCATACAAGGGTATACAGAGGTATAATGGGGTATACAAGGGTATAAAAGGGTATACAGAGGTATACAATGATATACCAGGGTATACAAGGGTATACAGAGGTATACAAGGGTATACCAGGGTATACAAGGGTATACCAGGGTATACAGAGGTATACAAAGGTATACAAGGGTATACAGAGGTATACAAGGGTATACCAGGGTTTACAAGAGTATACAGAGGTATACAAGGGTATACAGAGGTATAAAAGGGTATACAGTGGTATACAGGGGTATACAAGGGTATACAAGGGTATACAAGGGTATACTGGGGTTTACAAGGGTATGCTAAGGTTTACTAGGGTATACAAGGGTATATATGGTAGACATATTTAAAATCTAAATACACTATAATAGGGGATACATGAAGTACCTACGTTTCCAGCGCCCGTTCCGCTGGATAAGGGTAATGCGGGATCTGAGAACGAGATTGCTGCCATTTTTTAAATGAAGAATCAGAGTAATAGGAGTCTAGTATCAAGAATCGGAAGACCTTAGATAACATAGTCTCCTTCGCAGCCCTTATTAGTGTCGTCACGCTACGCTCCGTGGGGAGGAGCGTTGCGTGACGACCCTAATAACGGCTGCGAAGGAGACTAGCTATAGATAACAAGGACTGGAACCAGATTTCAGAGCCCAGTGCTTTTCGCGAAAACGTGGGTTTGGTGGGGGTGCCCATTCTCGCGGGCTCACAAACCTGGTTCCAGCACTTGTTATTTAAGGATTATTTAAGGATTTTCCTAGGAATCTCATTCCCATTCAAAAACGCACGTGGGCTCTGAGGACGAGATTGGGGAACAAGCGCAAAGATCAACCAATCACCAACCCTTGTTCGGTGAAAGGAAAATTAAGAAAAAATGCCCTCTGTTACAACAAATCAGGAGCCGATGATTATGGGCTCCTGGTATTATATTGTTGATGGGGAGTTTGCTGCATACGCACTAAAAATATATATAACTTTAAAAAGGATGAGGAACTACGTCCATACGATAAGCAGATTTCTGAAAATGCTATCAAAAAAATTGGGGCTCCGCTTTTAGGCTTGGCTAAATATGTATATTAGAAAATGTGTCCTGACACTTCTTGGATGTGGAGGTTGGGGTGGGAGTGGGAGGAGGTGAAGCGTGGGTGGCTTGCTTTAAACAACCAACTTGTGAATTTGGGGATATTTTGGGATAGAAAGAGGAAGTTGCTGAAGAGGTGGTTAATTTTCGGCCAAATAACAACACCAAAAATTACACTTATTTATCGTCAATTTTGAATTCAAATATTTCAACTTGTTCAAAAATAAAAAGTCTGCATTTACAGCAAACCTTAAGGTCAGACCTTGGTACAGTGGCAAAAACGTTGACACGTAAAAAGCGTAAACCGTGAACGATGAGACCCAATGGCTTTAACGGGGAAAGTGGGGGTAACCATGCATTTTTTAGAGATAACTAAGCAACAATTATTTTAAAAAGCAGCAAAATACAAAGCAATGTATGGCGCTTTTTCCAAATTGAAGCTTTATTATCTCTGAAAAATGCATGGTTACCCCCAATTTTCTTTTTGGATACCAAAATCACTTGCTAAGTTCTGCTTTTTTCGCATAGTTTTGATCGAAAGCCGATTAACGCTGATCTGTGATTACGTGTTAATCGAGGTTTTCATCTCGCTTTCCAAAAGTTGTTTTAAAGTCTAATTTTAAACTAAAGGCAAAGAAAAGTTTAAGTCAAAACTAACAGCAAAAAGTCTTTTAGAAGAATTTTTACCGATTAGTAATTAAACTTGAATCAAAGTTCACCTGGTCTTCAGCGAGATCCTAGATGGAAAGCCAACACCGCCAATCTGCAAGGTCCATAATAACGTAATCAACATTAAACCTCCAAAACTGGATAACAAAAAAATACATATCGCTCTCTGGTGTTTTAAGCCACGGAAGATTATACGGAACGGGATGGCGAAAATCGGTTGCCGGTGATTTTCGCTGGCGATAAAATTCGCCGCGATCCGCGTATAAAATCGCCAGGTGTGTCGCTGGCTTAAGATGGCCTCAACAAATTTGCGCTCGTAGAAAGGTCGCATAATTTAATATGCGGGGGTGATGGCGACTTTCAAAGGGGTCATTACCAGGTCAGCATTAATTTTAATGAAGGTATTAGCCTTTGGTATTTTGAATAAAATATTACAATGCAAAAACCATTTAAACAATACATGTAAAGCTTTTTTGTGGAAGCCTTGAGTCCAGGTTCCCCCATCCCTTTCTCACCAGAGGCACTGGGAGCAAGGATGGCGTGAAAATGGCCAGCAAATCTCGGTTGTCACGAAAGCTAAGACCTTTTTTTTCTTGATACATCACTTTTCCGGTGGGTTCTAAGTTTTCGCAATAAGCTTTCGTAATTACGGAAACTAAGACCCCATCTTATTTTTCTTGTTTATCCAGTTTATTGAAGATGATTCGGGGATGAAAGAAGCAGTGTTGTTTATCCTTCTGTTTGACTTTACTGGAACGAACTCTCCAAATATTCAAACGGTTAATCGAACGCACTCTGAGACGACTGCATTCCGAAATAGGAATACATCTAGTGATCAAAAGAAGTCCCTCATAAGAGGTTTTTTGAGTTAATGGAGTCGCAGTCTTTAATTATCATGTGTCAGCGAAAATTTAAAGAAATGTTTCCCAAATGATTTAGAGAGAGAAACTAACAGCTATTCCGCTTATTCACATTCCGGATATGATCAATCGAATGCAACATCTAAAAATCGGAGACAGAACAATTACCATTTATGAATTTACTCTTGAACAATGCAAGGACCACTTGTACAAACAGTAGCAAAGTGTAGCCGGATCTTTGTGTAGATCAGCATCAGCAATGTTGATTGATTACAACAACAAAGCAAAGCAGCATTCCCTTCTCCTCCTCTCATATCATATCGCCGATTGAGGATTTAACAACCTACTTGACATACTAGTCAGGGCCAAACACCGCAAACCACCCCCCAAGACACCGGGAGCTTTCCGTTGTAACAGAAATTGGTGGAAACGTATTACGGAGGGAACCACGGCTTTCACCTTTTCAAAGTCTCTTCAACCGAACAAAGATTTGTACGACATCATTTCACTCTACAGTGCTCCAAATGCAAGGTAGAATACATAGGAGAGACTAAACGATATCTTAGCGACAGATTTAGTGAACACAGATGCGCAATCGACGGCACATTTGTCAATCTATCGCCGTTTCTGATCATTTTACCTTTCCGAGCAATTCAATCAACAACATAGAACTCGTTCACCTAGAACTCGTCAACTCCAACAGAGACAGTATTCGGAAAAGACCGGAAAAGCTAGAGAAGCATTTTTAATTTCCAAGACTGTTGAACCCTATGGAATGAACAGACTACATCTCTATTTTTCAAGAGAGAGTTGATCATATTAAATCTTTGGGTCTCACCATCGATGCTCAACTATCTTGGACAAAACATGTCGATGAGATTTGCAGGAAAGTCTCCCCGGCCATAGGCGCATTAAAACGCATGTGACCCTTTATTTCGATGACTACTGCGATTCGAGTTTATAAAGCTTTAATGTTACCACATTTTGATTACTGCAGTCCGGTTTGGGACTGTCTGAGTAGCTATCTGAGTGAAAAGCTACAAACATTACAAAATCGTACAGCCAGAGTTGCTACTATTTCACCCTGTGATACGAGCTCCAACCTCTCTCTGTCGAAGCTTAAGTGGGACAAGCTGTCCGTTAGCCGTAACAAACAGACAAGCATCACGGGGAAGTATCACGCAAATTTGCTGTCATTTCAAAACCCAAAAATGTTTGTCTGTCAGCAGAAACAAAAAAAATAAATGTCAAGTTTGTTATAAAATTATTACCCCAGTGCAATAAAACTGTCAATTAGCGCCTCTGGCCAGAGACAGTGTAGGTCGGTATGGGTTGAAACTTAAAAAAATATCGGGCTAATGTTTTTCAAGTTCTCGCATTTTTGTTTCTTAAATGCGCTAGAACAGATCACGAGTTGTTCCTTTCGAGAATTGAGTTGATTTCTTTCCTCTCGTCATTCTAGAATTAATTGGCAGCTGATTGAAGGTCTTATTTCATAATTTTTAGCAAAAGATACCAAAACCCCCACGATACTTCCCCTTTCAGCCATGGAACAGTAGAGTATCTCAATTTCCAAAGCTGGGATTCACGGTTACCACACTACTGCTAATTGTGAAGTTATGGTTATTACAAATGGCTCTGGGTTCTTTATTGCTGAAAACATTGTTGAAACTTTCAACAACGAGTGAATGGTCAATGGAAAAGCCTGAAGATGGAGATGTTTCGTACAACGACGCAACTAATGCAATGGGAGCTTCTTGGTTAATAGACAAGGATGAATTATGGCCAAAGTCAGTCATCTTGTAGCGGAGCTCTCGCGCGCGCCGCAGGCGCGCGCAGCGGAGCCCCATCAGGCTAAGAGAATTTGGTAACCCGTGAATGCGAGAAATTTTGGTTTGATTATGACGTCACTTTTGTCCGTCCGTACACCGTACGTCCGTCCGTCCGTACGCAATCCCACAATGCTAATGCGCCCGTGTTTGTTTGGCGGGAAGTTGCATGGCGAGATAGTTTGGCAAGATGCGTTTACAACAGAAATGCTAAAGAACAAAAAACACAAAGACAATTTATACGTATTTGTTGGATATGTTGACAAACGTGGAAAGAAGAGAAAGAGAGAGAAAAAGAAAACAAAAAAGCGGAGACGATCAAGCAGAGTTGAACGTGGAAGAGAGCGACGGATAGCAAGTTAGAGCAGGCCGACCGGAAAAGAAAAGTAAGCTTAAGTTTAAAGAAGCCTCACATTTGCCTATATCACCCGTTCGTGATTAGTTATGGTAACTTTTAGAACTCTAAAATAGCTTTACATAGACACTCTAATCGCTTTCGATACCAGCAATATTCGAGAAGTTAATTTTGAAAAATTTGTTTCGTGGCCGTGTGTTTTTTCGTTCACAAGTTTCAAAGCTCTGAAATAATTCTACCAAACACCAAAGAGTACGTTTCGGTATTCTCCTTTTCTTAAACTTAGAGACTAGAATTATTACTAATTAAGAGCAGAATTGACAAAGTTTTTAATATCCAATAATTTTTCGCCGGGAGCTTACTTGCTCTCGCAAAAAATACCATGTTTACGTGATTACGACGGCTGTTTCAACAGATCATTTGTAAACCAAAAAGGTTTCTTCCCGGAAAAAAATCGATAACTTTCCTTTATGTGACGTGTTTCAAGCTTTACACAGATATTTTAATCGTTTATTAAATTCTCGATACCATCGATATTCGTGTAGAAATTAATTTTTGAACATTTTGTTTCGTGGCCGTGTTTTTTTTATTCGCACCTTTCGGCATTCATGTGTTTCTAAACACACATAAGTTTAAAAGCTCTGAAATAATTCTACCAAACACCAAAGACTATTTTCCCGTATTCTCCATTTGCTAACGTTTATTTAGAGACTAGAATTATTACTATAGGACCAGAATTGACACAGTTTTGGATTTCCAAACACTTTTCCCCGGGAGCTAACTTGCTCTCGCAGAAAATGTCATGTTTACGTGATTCTGATGGCCGTTTACAGATCATCTGTAAACGAAAATGCTTTCTTCCAGGCAACAATCGATAATTTTATTCATGTTATGTGTTTAAAGCTTTATGCAGATGCTTTTATCGTTTATTAAATTCTCGATACCATCGATATTCGTTTAGAAATTAATTTTTGTACGATATTGTTTCGTGGCCGTGTTTTTGTCATTCACACCACACGGCTCTCATGAGTTTGTAAACAGACACAAGTTTAAAAGCTCTGAAATAATTCTACCATACACCAAAGACTATTTTCCCGTATTTTCCATTTGGTTGACGAGACTAGAATTATTACTATAGGAGCAGAATTGACACAGTTTTGAATTTCCAAACATTTTCCCCCGGGTCGGTAACTTGCTCTTACACATAAAAAATATTATCATGACGTGTAATTCGACGGCCGTTTACAAATCATTTGTAAACGAAAATTGTTTCTTCCAGTACATGTATTTCTTTACTGAGATTGGTTCTCGCAACCGTTAAACAGAGATCTCGACTCGTCTTGAAGAGATGGGGAAAACCACCTGAGAAAATCCGAGCTCGCACTGAAGTGCCTCGAGAAATTTTAGCTATCTGGCAGACAAAAAGATAGACGGAACTCGTACAAAGTAATTGTTTTCAGAAACATCAGATCTAGAGCCGCTTGAAAAACCGTTTAGTTTCATAAAAGATCCAGAGTTCTTGCAAGCAACAAGGCACTAGATGCGTTTGTCAAAACACTGAGGAAAGATCGTGAAATTGCTTGCGTAGTAAACCAAGAAACACTCACCCGAGAAATCGTTGAAAAGCATTTCCAGTCTTTCAGCTCGGCCCAGCTGACACAACAAATCCTTCGCAGCTTCAAAATACTGCTTGGCTTTAGCTTTTGGTGCTAGAAATTCGTAGAAAATCTTGCCGATGCGATTGGCGCACAAGACGAGTACTCAATTTTTACTGAGCTTGATGCAAAACCCTCTCGATTTCATTCAAACTTGAACAAAGCTGCCACTTTCATTCATGCCGGTCCGCGCGAGGGAAAATGTCACAAGTTTCTTTTTTTTTTTTTTTTGACAAATAAAGTTCAGCTTTTCTGCTATAAATCTGTGCTTCGTCATCAATGTGTTGAATAATAAAACAATTATCCTGCTCAATCTTGCGGAATATCGCCTGATTTTAGCCAACTCGGCCTACGGCCTCGTCGGCTAAGTATCAGGCGATACTTGTTCCGCGCAATTTCGCAGGATAACTGCTAATTGTAAGAAGAAGTAGCGAGTTGAAAGCAGTCGCATGGTCGCCATGACTGATTTCAGTTTCTCAACTGAACAAATGTCAATCCTATCCAAGTTTTTAGCTTTGACACAGATAATCCGGCTTTTGCTGATTCCTGTACAGTAAGAAACACGAAAACTAACGTTTAGAAATTTCCTTTCTAGCTGCAGCACTTGATTTCCATGTATTTGTGGTACAAACAACCCGGCTTAAACAGTCGAACTCCAAAGAACTTGAAAGAAGTCGTTGTTTATGGACACAAAATTAAGAAACCAGCGGAATGTGGAACTGGCGTGTTCACCCAGCCTCCATTGTAACAAATCAGCATTCAAAAAAAATTTGCCCTCTGCATTGCATTGTTATTGTTTGGCCGGGCAGTTTGCTGCATATGCACTAAAAATATAACTGCAGAAAGGATGAGGAACTGGTAAGTATGGGGCTTTTTTGCGGACAAAATATCGAACATGGATACATCAATGTTTTGTTCAATTACGTTATTGTTATGCGTTATAATACAAGTTGTAAAATGAAATAAATCAATTTCGTCCGGGATACATCGATTTTGGATGTCATACATCGATGTTATGGAGCATACATCGCTTTCCTAAATCACGCAACTAAAAGATGTTCGATAAAACTAAAAGATGAGGAAGCGGAAATAGAAGTGACCGGAAGTCAGCTAAGAGAAGAGGCCCTGGGAACTAACACTTTCAATATGGCGGAAATAGAGGAAGATTAGCGAACACACTTTTGAAAAGCACAATGCAAGGTGCACGAATTTGGCTTCCCAACATTGATGGATTTTTTATGTCTTTGGGTAGGCTACTGGAAAGTGCAGAAGGGCAAAGGAACACTGCATCCTACGACTCGGCTGAATTTTTTAGTCGCGTTTACGAGAAAACGAAAGAACTCTTGTCACTTTGACTCTAAGAATAGAAGAAGCCTTCCCAAATGAAGTTGGGGTGATCTCAGATCTAAACGAACTTGTTTTTATTATGAATGAACTTTCAAGGGACTTTGAAAGAATTGTCGAGGACTCGGAACGTTCTATGTTTACTGCACCATCGTCCCAAAATGATTGTCTTTCAGCTGTGGCGAGAAACGGTTTAGTTGGCAGACCAAGGCTACAGATCACATATCAGATCACATATCGCTACATATCATTCTATAACAAAATTCTTGATCGTGATATATTGGTTCTCCGGGCGCCTATTTGCCACATAATCGGCGCATAATCATGTGGGTGTCCAATTACAGGTGTCAAATTTGAACTTATTGTAATTGAATACCTGTAATAATATTATTAATAATATTATTAATAATAATAACAGCAAGAGGCATTTGTTGACCTACCCTGGGTGCCAGAGGGGTTTTTTTCCCTGGCAAAGCCACTATCAGTATTGTTGACCACGAGGAACAGACAGCATAATATAGGGAAGGTGAGGGCTGGGAAACTGGATGAGGGTAATTAGTGAGGGGTCTAAATAGAATTGGGGGAGGTATTTCAAATCATGAGATATATCAGAATTGAATTTGCATTTTATATGCTCGTGCATGAAAGTTACATGAAAGTTACAGACTACTAAATTTCAAGCATCTTTTAAGTACAATGCCGCCAAATCCTGGAACACTCTTCTTCATAACTTACGCCATGATCAGTCTCTCTGAGAGTCAAGAAACATCTAAATCACCTTAGTTAATTTCTCACCTTCATGAACTCTTTGAATGATTTTTTGCTTTCATTTCTATATTTGATTATTTATTCTTATTTTTTACACAGATCTCCATGTAAACCAGCTATGCTGAACTGGAATTTCTGTATAAATAATGTATATAAATAAATATAAACATTCTCACCTCCCTACCAATGCCCTCGCACGACCCAGATTTAACACCAGTGTTATCCTTTAGAGAAATGACAAAGTGCCTGACTGTTTTGAAAAGAGGGGGTGGGGTCTAATGGTGAAGGGAGGCCTGTTACAAAAGGTGACCCCTTTAAACAGAGACTCGTTAGAAGATTAGAAAGGAGGTGGTGTTGAATAAATAGCGCTTCAACGAATTCTTTTATTTTACCATAACGCATTGGGGCATGGCACACTACACTCTATGAATTATCTGCTGTGCTGCTCTTAAAGTGCTAACAACCGGATCCACTCTTCGAATAGATTCCTAAATACGATGGCAATAAATTCGTAAGCCCCTTTGCCTCAAGCTCCCTTCAATCAGGCGTTGACCAGCGCTTGGTGTCACTTCAAGAATCTCCCTCACGTACACGTCAAGTTCATCGTTTTCTCGTTAACGGCGACTAAAAAATTCGGCCGAGTCGTAGGATGCAGTGTTCCTTTGCCCTTCTGCACTTTCCAGTAGCCTACCCAAAGACATAAAAAATCCATCAATGTTGGGAAGCCAAATTCGTGCACCTTGCATTGTGCTTTTCAAAAGTGTGTCCTCTATTTCCGCCATATTGAAAGTGTTAGTTCCCAGGGCCTCTTCTCTTAGCTGACTTCCGGTCACTTCTATTTCCGCTTCCTCATCTTTTAGTTTTATCGAACATCTTTTAGTTGCGTGATTTAGGAAAGCGATGTATGCTCCATAACATCGATGTATGACATCCAAAATCGATGTATCCCGGACGAAATTGATTTATTTCATTTTACAACTTGTATTATAACGCATAACAATAACGTAATTGAACAAAACATTGATGTATCCATGTTCGATATTTTGTCCACAAAAAAGCCCCATAGGTAAGGTTATTACGTTCACACACTAGGCAAATTTTTATAAATGCTATGACAAAAATTGGAGCTCCGCTTTTAGGCTTGGCTAAATATATATATTAATCATACAATTACATTACTGTCATGCCCGCCATTAACGTTTGTGTTCTAGTACTCTTCAGGCTCGATACATACATACTGTATATGTATGTATACAACTGTTTCGACAAAGGTTGTCCAAAAAAAAAAAAGCGTAAAAGCGTACGCGACAATGCCGAAAGGTAATCTAGGACATTTTCTAGACTACTGTTCATAACATATGTTAAAAATCCCATCTGGTGGGAGGCAACCCAGTTGGCTATTTACAAAAGCGTGACTTTGGATTTGAAAACGGGGCTACCATGAAACAAATCCAAGTGGTCCCAGCGGGACTTGAACCCTGGGCCTCTTGATTACAAGTGTGTCGCCCCAACCACTAGGCCACGGCGCCTAATGGACAACCCAGGGTCTGGCGCTTGCACTTCGTGCTTGTAAAGAACGCGTCATTGCAGTCTTTCTAATTACTGAATTAATTGTGAAAATAGTCGGTGTACAGAAGACTCAGTACACTGTAATGTGTCACTGTTGCCTCAAAGAATTTCAGAACAAAGGAATAAAAATTTAAGATCATATACAAATGTATCGTCCCCCCCAAATAAGAGAACAGGAACCTAGGTCCAGTAGTTCAAAGCCCGATAAAGCTAATCCTAGATTAACTAGAACTTTGATTAGAGTTTAATTCCTGATCAAAAAAGATTCTCCAAAAGATTTTTTGTCCCTCAGTTTTGACTTAAACTTTTCTTAACCTTTAGCCTGAAATTAGTCTTTTAAACCATGTTAAACAAGTGAGATAAAAACTTCGACCAAGTTTTAATCTTGGATTAGCGTTAATCGGCTTTCGAACAACTGGGCCCTGGGGTCCATGGGGTCCATCTCTCGAAAGTACCGGTAACTTACCGGGCCCGATAACTTACCGGCCCGGTAACTTAACGGGCCTTTGGTGATAAATGTTCCTTAAAGTTTTGAAGTTAATTTTTTGTTATAGTTCTATGAAAACATTGGCCAAGTAAAATGTCTGTAATCACTGTGCAATCGGCGAAAAAACATTTAAAAATATACTTATCGGGCCCGGTACGTTACCGGGACTTTCGAGAAACGGGCCCCTGGAGATTAAACGTTATCCAGATGCTTGAGATCCCAGTACTCTTCAGTGTATTTTGGTGTGTTTCATTGCATTAATACTTGATTGGTTTCTTGTTCAGTAGCCTGTGCAAAGGCTTCGAAAAATGTCTGCCCGGGAACAGGTCATTGGGTTGAAAAAATGGTGTTTACTTCGTGACTTCCACTATCGTAAACCAATAAAATCCGACTTGTTTTTCAATACTTACCACTGACAAATAACAAAACCAGAAAAACAGAAGCACTATATAAATAATGAAAAAAAAAAATTGATAAAAATTTTCTTTGCATGAAATCACTGCAGTAGCTACAGCTCTTCCACTCCCCATCACACCAGTTTACAACAACAAAAACAATTGCGCGTGCGCAGTGATGCACCGGTCAAAGATTGCCCTTGTTTAGCTACTGAAAATGGTGTTTCGTAAAGCCACTTTAGTGAACATCACTTTTTGTAAGGTTCCTGAGCCACAGTCACAGTCACAGTCGAATACCGCTCCCTGGAACGTCAAGCATATGCACCCATTTTACTGCATGGTGCCAACTTTTCACCCCAAGCCTTTAGAATTCAAATGCAATCAATAGCTATGCCTTCCAATGCCTGGAACATGGAAATGGCCTTCTCAGTGTGACTGAGCGTCCGAAATGAGTTCATCTTTAAGGGGTTTGTGCAATTTGCAACTTCATCATAGAAAAGAAGACCTAGTGGACCTTACTGTGAAAACAAATATTGATTCCCTTTTTTCATTGTCACATTTTCGGAGTATCTATATGTAACTGCAGAAGAGTGCAACTGACAATACAAGAAAACTACCTAAAAACTCTAAAACTTGTGGTAACATTGCATAAAGTAAGTCTTATCACAGTTATCATTATCCCAGGCTTGTGAGTACATTCTGAACTTCCTCAAATACCTACGAAGTAAAAAGAAAGCACAAAATCACAAAATTAATGACTGTAGTAGGTATAAACAGAGATGAATTAATTTTATTTATTTTTAATTTATCGGCTTTATTGGACACATCAAAATAAATACATAGAACAAAACAGAAATACCAGAAACAAAATGAGTGATCCAAAGAGTATTGCGCAAAACGGTACAACGAGACCCAAGAGAGGCGCAACCCCTTAAACACAAACCTGCCTTTAATAAATCCTGTCTGATTGTTATTAACAAGTTTTCAGGGTAGGGTAGATTGGATTCTGTTGGCGATCGACTTCGCAGCTATTTTATAATCACAGTTTAACAGCGAAAAAGTTCGCCAACTTTTAAGCATTTTGAGGTCTGCAACTTTCTTAGGGGTAAATTTTATTATTCCTCGTCTTTGGGCAATTGTAAGTTGACCGTTCTCGTATGCGAAATTAAGTGCATCAATAAGAGCATCTGAAATATCATTCCAAAACATTTTATAGGACTCTGTTGGTAGACCATCTGTTCAAGGAGTTTTACCGACGGCCATTCTATCGCAGTGAGTGGTCCTTCACCGGAAAATTGTTCTTACTGTGAAAGATGTACATTTTTTTCTTCCGGAAAGAAGAGGTTGATAATGAATGGATCCTGCTCGGCGGCCAATTAGTTTGTTGTGTAGAGGTTTTGATAAAAGGAGAGGCATTCATTTTGAAATATTTCATTCTCTGTTGTAACAAAATCGCCATTATCTTTTTTAAGCTGGCTTATTGTTCCTTGTTTGTAATGTCTTTTTTCCAAGCGAAGAAAATATTTGGTGTTTTTCTCGCCTTCATTGTACTATCGATACTGTGATCTTAGCACCTTTTGTTCGGTATTCTAGTACCTTTTCCTGTTTTTCTTTTATACTTTTTTGCAGATCAAAGAGTTCTTCTCGTAGTTGTTCTCCGATGTTTTTGTCCTTCAGGTTTCTTTCTAATTCATCTTCCTGATGAGCTCCTTTCTTTTTTCTTTGTTTGGCGTGGTGTAATGATGTTTCTCTTACTTTTAGTTTTATCATTTCCCACAGGAGAGCAGGGGAGACAAAAGAGTCATTAGCGTATTCATTTTTAGTTTGTTGAATCGTTACTAACATAATCATTGTCCTATAGAAAGGATGTATTTAACTTCCAGATCCCGGCCCCCTGGGATTGGAGTTGATTTCCATGGTTATCATTGAGTGGTCCGTTTTGTATCAGGAACGATGTCTGCAGTGGTAATATTACCAATTAAGCTTTGGCTAGTCAGAAAGAAATCGAGCCTACATTGAATAATCATGTTCTTTTGTCGCCAAGTGTATCTTTCTTCCTCTGGGTTTTATACTCCCCCTATATATAAAACATCCCAAGTCTCGCAAATTTGTTTCCAAACTAAATTTCATTCTGTTACCATGTAAGTGATTTTTATGCTTAGCATTTTTTTGTCATTCAGTGAGCTATGAGGACAAGCCTACGTAGCAAACTGTCATGAACATAGATTCACAACTAGACATGAAATGGCTGGTGTTTGATAAAAAATTAACAGCCTTGAACAAAACTTTCTCTCGCAAGTCACCTGGCAGATAAAGCTATAGGGCTTAATTGTTCCAACACAGTAAACTCTCCTCTACCCATGCATGCAACATCTTACTTCAGTTGCAATGACAGTGAGCTTTGTGCTGTATCATAATTGCCACTTAGCAAAGAAGTGTTTGCTGACTCTTTGCTTATTTTGCACCAACTATATTTGACATGATTGTTTTGGCAACATTCTGATAGCTTCTCCTCCAAATGGACAGGAAAGATGCAAGAATGGTTGGGGAAGTGGGGAAGGGGGAGCGGTATATAGTTGGCAATAAATTATTGTCAGGAAGTGCAACAGTAAACTGCACAGGAACAAAAGTAACAGGTAATCACAATATTTATAATAAATCAACGGAGCTCAATAACAACTGGAAGGACACCCCACTTACCTCCTCTGGTGATTTTATTGCTTGAATCTTTTTTACAAGCCCAAGCTTTTGATAATGTTCAATAACTGGAAGGGTTTGTGTTTCATATGTATAAAACCTAATATCAAAGAAAATTGAACAAAGTTGGACCATGTTGCCGACAAACAGTTCAACCATACCACACATATGTAGTACTCAAACATACTTCTTACCAATATTATTTAACATACATGTAACAACACAGATGAATAAATTGTTAGTTATTCCTAGCATGTACGATCCTATGGGAAACAATATGTTTTGTGGTTTACCACCTAGCCTGAAATCTTGTAGTACCTTATGCATAACATCATGTTTTAAAGTTTACAAAAATTAATGGAGAAGCACAAGAAATCAACATCTTTTCAATTGATAAAACAAAAACTGTACCCATGATGAGACCACAAAGGTTTACCAATGTAAATTACCCTTGTGTCCAGTCCTCCCTCTAATAGAATACCTGGTTACTAAGCTTAATGACTGTAAGTTTGGCCCCGCCTTTTCTACAAAATGAAGACCCCATCGATTTTGTTTCTCTTTGCCTCTGGCAGATTTCTCATCTTTCGGCGAAAGACACAAACTCAAAAAAATGTATCACATGTTCAAGTAGGCATGCATGCCTTGTTGTAGTTTCAAAGTTAAAATTTGTAGAACTTTTATTAATTTGTTATATAAAAATAGTCAAATGATCAATCACAATTTTAAAACTTTTTTTTCCAAAATTTGAGCTTCAAAATTTAGGGTGCACTGCTGCTTATCTGCAATATGACTTATCACTGGTGTTTAAGGTATTTTACTAGAACATATATATGGAATATTCAGTTCCTATAATTTGCAAGACAAATTTAGCAGGTATTGGCTTCTTAAGTCTAAACTGGGGATTTTTTAATTTTGCTTTTGTTGTGAAAACATAAGGTCAAATGTAAACAAATAGTCCCCAGAAATCAATCATCAAACTTCACACCACTTTTACTTTGTTTGAAAACTTAAATATCAAAAATCCTGACATGGTTTTAGAGGCTAAAAATTATGCCTGCTACACGTAAATATCTTGTAACCATCTGACAATCTAGAAAGTAACATTGTTTGTAAGTCTCAGTAAACTGTAGTGGGTACAGCAAGTCTGTCTTATTCAATGACAAGGTATTTTAACTAATTATTGATTTCTCAGTTTTCTCCTTCAAACTTTCACTGATACATATATAGGTTTCAGTACTTTTGCTCTAATCACTAATTTAAAAACAGAACACATAATGGAGATCTTTACACATGATGTTGTCAAAAAGGTTTAGAATAACAAAATAATTTAAACCATAACAAATATACCCTTCCAGTATGTAAAGCTTTAAGAATATTGGCATTAACATGGAAGGGAAGGAACCCTTTTCCTGGGATTTTTCAACATGATGTGTTAGACCACTTCCCCCTCTACACGAAAACATACCCCTTCATTGGGCTATCAGAAGTCAGCGACATATGGTGCCTTTGCCCTACCTTTGTTAAGGAAACATACAATACACATACCGTTTTCTAAGACTTTCAATATTGTCATCGGATCTCCCACTCGATTTTCCTCTCTCCATTATCCTTCTTATACATTCCTAGTAACATAAAATCAACAATTAGAAATTAGAGTGTTCTGTTAACTTTATACAATTATGCAATTATAAGATCTGGCATAAACATTTATGCTATAATTACACTATGCTGGATAGCATTGGTGCAGTTGTGAAAAATACCCCAGCCTGTATGGTGTGAACAGAAGTGCCCCAAAACTGTTGCCGTCTTTCCACTAGAATCCAAACCTCGCTTCTGTTTTGGTTCAATTGTCTGTTCATTCTACTCAAGAACTCAAGGGTCACAAAAAGCTATCTAATATGTGACAATTCACTTTCAAGACTGAAGCAGCCCAGGACAACTCCGGCGTTTTGCGTGTGTACGAAAACCCCATCTGATCTGTTTTTGGTGCTGGCACAAGAGCTTTCCAGTATAATGTACAGCTGTACAGTGTAGTACAGCTGGAACGACTAGAAGACAAAGAAAGTTTGACAATTATCTCTGTGTTCATACATGAAGTGTAAGGAGTGTACATAAAACAGTACAAGTGCACATTGCAATGCCTTGTCATGTGGAAGAGTTGTTAACTGAACACATCAAATCACCACTTACAACCCTCTTCCACCTTGAAAACTTTAGGTCTTTTGAAAATTAAGAAACTTAGCATGGTAAAGCTGTAACCACACTTTGTGTTAACTTTCTATTGGGTCATGGTCATCTTGTTCAAACTAGATTAATATTTATATTATGTTATTGAACTACATGTCCTGTATCAAGACTTGGTCAGTGTTGAAAAACTATGAGCGAAGTTCTTCTTTGTCCAGTTTTAGGTGTTTATGGAATGAGTTGAAAGGTTCTCTTGCTAATTTGCCCAGATTCTAAAGGGCATTAGATCTAGCAAAAGGATAGCAATAATTATTATTATTTACTGAGTAGATTTTAAATGCCATTTTGCCACAACTGTAGGAAAGACACCAAAGGGAAAGGATTGCCTCCAGACACAACAGTCAAGATTCTTTTCAGCATTGTTTTGGAAAGCACAGTTCATCAAAAACAGTAAACAAGGAGCCAATATCAAGCAAGTCTCCAGCTACTCAGGGAAACAATCACTAAGACTGGTTATTCAGGTTGTGCTCCAGTTCAGCCATATAATTAAAATGAACACCTTCCACCCAACAGAATATTTTCAATTATGACCATACGTAATTTAAACATGAAAGACACTTACATCCTCTGTGCACTCAAAAAACAGAATGCATTTTATGTCCACCTTTCCTTCCATTACTTTGTTCCAGCCTTGAAGGTTATCGTCATTTCTCGGAAATCCATCTATTAGGAATTTTTTCACACTATGTTTGTTCATTGCCTGGTAAAAAAGAATAATCATGTAACAAATAATAAGGACACATTAACTAAATCACAGATTCTTGTTAACATGTGAATCTCAGAAACAACTTTGGATCTCTTTCCTTTTCATTCCTTTGCAAGGAATTCGATAGTGATTGCACAATAAAACCTTGAGGTTACAAAACCTTTTAAGGAATGAATTTGTAGATGTTTGCAAAGAAAGAAAAATAAATATTTCCATGAAAGGGGGAGAAGTTCTTATGAAGAATTAAGAAAGAAAATAAACTTATTGACGTACTTCTTAGGGCTTTAATTTTCTAATATTTTCAAGCACTTTTTTCTAGCCAAGACAAATTCTCTTGACCAGTACCCCATTTGGAAACTGCTGCTGTATATTTGGGTTACCTTTTCAATCAAACTTATAGTTATTTCTACAGGAACAATCTTCCCCTCTGTAATGCAAGTCTCAATGAGGTCACCATTTTCTGAGCCACTTGATCTCTCTGCCCGCAACAAGTCACCTGCTGATAGGTGGATATATCCAAATTCCTGGAAGAGGTTTTCAGCAGTTATGTCTGTTAGTATGTACATGTACGAAACCAAGTAGTGCTTGGATGTGTTGTAGATTAAAATGAATCCCAGGTTAAAATGATTTCAACCTCGGTTGATTTGTATTTTCCTTTTTTTCAGATGTACACTGTAAATTACCCATCTTTAACAAAGGAAAATACAAATCAACTTAGGTTGAATCATTGTAACTTGGATTCATTTTAACCTACAACATATGCACTCCAATTGGCTACTTAAACTCCAAATAGTACCTGCTATTGACCCTCAGCAGGGTCATGGATTTCAAGCAAAAGTTACATGTAAGTTCTGAACCATTATTTTGGTAAAAAAATTATAAAAGTGAATAATCAGGGCTTGCTATCCATCGCGTCAGGCATCACAATGGTGTAAAAAGTTGTTTCAAGTGGAACAAGTTGCTTTCCTAAGGCCAGTGTTGGAATTAATTTTGTTGGCAATGTAATGCAGCAAAATAAAGAAGTTACAATTAAGTTACAATTGTTCTTATTAGCATGCATGGCAGGAGGTATAGGTGTAGATAGGATGAGAGAAGGGGAAGTGGGAAGGGGGAAGTGAACTAAATTAATGCTAAATTATTATAATATATTAAGAGCCCCCTTAAATGATGCAAAGTTTAGCACGGTTTCGATCTCAAATCGGTATAATTGTTCTAGATAGATATAGTATTATAAAGTTCTCTGTCTGGATGTAGTTTTAATGCTAAATGCTTTGTGTAATATTGTATTCAACTGGGACCATCCACTAGATTAGCCTCTGCTATTTGGATGTTCCCAACTCACTCCCTATGTAGGTGAAGTTATCTCTTTTCATTATTTGTAATGTATTTATTGTGTACAGCTGTACGTGAATTTCCAGTTTTTACCCTCTGTAAAGTTAAGTTGTTGGTGTCTGGATGTATAAACTGTTATTAAACTTCCTTATTCAGATACTCAGATAATAATTATCAAAAAGGTCAATAACAGTTCCAGGTTACATGATTGTACAGATACCCACAGTCTTAGTCATAATAATGGGATGGATTGCGACAGCCTGCCCACTCAATGTTGGTTTACAGGATTGGCTAGCAGAATTGGAAGAAAGAACATTGAGATCGAGGAGGGAAGGGCAGTATTAGCTTGGTTGTGAAGTGTTCCAACTTAACTTGACTAGGACTGCATTGTAGAGTTATCTTGAGAATGAGAGGATGGTAGCTACTGGTTCTACTAACTCAGATGCAAATTCTTTTAGGATGCAGCTTGGTATCCCATCAGGCCCTGTGGCCTTGAAGGTACCAAGACTGAAAAGCTTTTTCTGATCAGTGGCCACTGATATACATTGTAGTTGGTAGTTGTACAGGTGATGGTAAGTAAGAAGGCAACTTACTGGTGTCCAGGGGGAGATGTCAGATGTTACAGAGATGAAGTATTTGTTTAAGCGTGCTGCAAGGCTGATACCGGATAAGATAAATGCCCTATGTGGCATCAAAAACACTGTTGTCAAACACACAGAATAAGAGGTCATGCTCAAAATGAACAGATTTGATTTCAAAATAAGGAAATCAAAACTCATTTGGCACAAATAACCTTCCATGTTGAATGGTTAAAACACAGCATATAAGCACGCTCTATCAAATCCTCTAAACCCAGAACAATTACTCGGGAGTTAAGCACAGGTCTGAACAACCTACTCGCGCAAAGGCTACAACACACATGAGGGAGTTGCGCAGGGTTGTCACTCTTTGTTTACATGTATACATCAGAAATTCTGTATTGTAATGTAAGTAATTGTGTTGCATTAAAAAAAAATAAATAAAAAAAATACATCAGAAATTCTTCTAAGACTGCAAACCAACATCAAGGTAAAAGCAAAAGTACTCAGTATTTTGTGTTACATGTAAATGTTTGTGGAATTAAGAGGGCATTAAAAAAGTAAAGGAAAGAGTACTAAGTCTGCACAGTCTCCAGTCTGCAGGGTCTGCATTTTAGAGCAACCCTGTCCTATGAGGGAAGCAAATATCTAATCAAAGGAAACTTAACACTTAATCTGCACATGGTTAATTTCCCCTCTTCTAACTATGTGTATGATCTGCAAAGGGCAATAGGCCCATCACCACAGATGTGTGAGTAAAAATAAAGTATATAAATACATTGTACATATATGAGGGTGTTGTGAATAGTGCAAGTCCTAATCTACTAATTGCATTGGTGTCCTTGTATTTTGTAGTTAAACCTTATACTTTTCAAGTTATAGTTGTAGTTACTAAAAAAATATTGGTTCTAGAAAGAAAACCATAGGCTTTAAGGACAGTGCCTACTCTTGTTTCTGCGCACATGTTCTGCGCATCTCAAGTACTTGTGTTTCCTATCGGAGTGCATGTATAGAATGGCCCTTGAAAAATGATAGGTCTTGGCAAATGTTTTGGGGAGTCTCGAAATCTTGACGTCTAAAACTAGAGTCTCGGAATCTCAGGGTCGTAAAAAATAAAGCGAGTCTTGGAATCTTCAATCTTGGAATCTCGCAAGCCAAATCGTTAAGTCTGAAATTATGAACTATAACAAAACAACAAAACAAAGAATAGTGAAAATAGACTCAACATCACAATTGTGCGGGTTGTGAAACATGTAGGCTTAGATAAATTCTGCTTGTAAATTGACGTATTATTGACGGACTTTGGATTCGTTTGTCTCAGGCTCGGTTTTGAAAAAAATAGTTACGTCTCGGTCTTAAATTTTAAATGAGAGTCTTGGTGTCTCGGCGAGTCAAATATTATTTTACTATTCTATTGACTTTAGCCCTTCCTATGGGTGGACAGTGCCTACTTATACAGCGATTTTCTTTTGCACGGTTTAAAACTATGCAGAGAAAGCTGAACTTAGTAAGTACCCTGGGTATCCAAAAAGAAAATTGGGGGTAGCCATGCATGCTTTTTTCAGGGATAATAAACCTTCAATTTGGAAAAAAACGCCATACATTGCTTTGTATTTTACTGCTTTTTAGAATAATAATATTGTTGCTTAATTATCTCTAAAAAATGCCCTGCTTCCCTCAATTTTCTTTGTTGACTCCAGCAGCCTATTCTACGATCTGCTTTTCCAGCATAGTCACAAACTCCACGGTAAACTGTGTAAACGTACTTCTACATTAGGAGGCCAGGCTACTATTAAAGGATTGAAGTGTGCACAAATTTAACTTGCTATAAAGGTTATCTTAATTAAGATCTTTATTAGGAAATTAAAAAGAAACATTCACCAGTAAAATATAAGGCTTACAATAAGAATAGAATGCCACATTAAACTTAAGCTTATATTCAATATTTGAAATAATTGTTTAATATAAGCTTGTCGTGCCCAATTGGTTCAAACGTTTGGTTATAGGCCTTAAACAAAGCCACAAATAACCGATTAAACTTCAAGAATCATTTCAAAGGTTTCTTGAAAGGAACTCAGTCAGGAAGTCTAGTTCAATCTTTGCCACGTTTGCATATGCCAGTATTTTTAAAACATCAAAAAGATTATTGTTATACCTTCACAATCTTCTCGCATTGTGTTCCTTTCCCGGCACCTGGTCCACCAAGAACAAATATAACAATCGGTTTGGCTAATGAAGACATAGCTCTTTGAACAGAATGGGTGACCCTTCCTAAAACGCAGGGGAAATGGAACATAAATGGGACGTCAGTCGCCGGATCGTGTGACGGTGTAAATAAGCGCTGTAGATTTCCTAGAATCGTGACAAAACTTTCTCAGTGGGGAGGTACTGGGGTTATATTTAAGTCAGAATACTTGTGTTTGCCACCCATTCTAAAGGACTTTTTCCAATCATTTTCAATATCTGTTAAAGTGGAGCTTCCTGTTAGTTTAGAATCTGTTTTTGTTAGTTTCTGCAACCATTTGATTTTACCTCTTCGTTTACATCCGCTACCCCCGCACAGCCATATTTTATTCTTGACACACGAAACCGAGGCTATAGCAACAACATGGCGGATGAGCGTTTTGCATTACCTCTCAAATAAACTCGGCATCATTTTTTGACATGTACTTCCCAACTGGTTGGCCTAAGTACTTTAGTTCAAGAGATGTCCACTGTGGGGAATTGAAATCGCTGAAGTATAACAGAGACCGCTCGCTGTTGGCCGTGGTGTCGGATCATAGCGTGTGCATATGGAACAACCGGGTAAGCTCACTAACTAAAGTTAAAACTGAAATAAGCATGCACCGTTTCCTTTAAGCTTTATACATGGTGGTAAATATTGTTATCCTCATCTACTCAATTTGAAATATATGTATATTAAAGCTCATTTAATAAATAGACTATTTTGTGATATGAAATCAACTTAAATTGAGCTTATAAAAATGTGAAATATACAGCTAGATGTGCAATCGAAGCCCAGCTGTTGAAATGGAAAACGCTCACTTTGGTTATGGAGCATGTAGGGGTATGCAAGGGTATGCATGACTATTCAAGAGTGTCAAAGTTTTTGCAGGGGTTAATGGGTCAGTCTGTAGCTAGAGCATGACAGCCAAACTATTTATTGGCCACCCCTATTAAGCGGTCAGTTATCAAAGTCCTGAAACAACTGATAGTATAATACTGTAAATAAAAGCCGTGTTAAACGGTTGCCTCCATTTAGCCTCTGTGGCCACCATTTTGCTGCCCCATTTTTAAAAGGGTTCTCCTATTGTTTTTACCCTATTTAGTGACCAACAAGAATTTAATACAATTATCGTAGTTTGGTCTTGTGCTCAAAAAGCTGATGGCCCCAGATAAGAGTCTGAAATAGGTCACAACAGAACTGATAAAAATCAATCAATCAATCAATCAATCAATCAATCAATCAATCAATCAATCAATCAACTTTTTCTAATTATGGTGACACTTTTACCATCTGTTACAACTAACTTGTGGCTATCAGATTAGGGATCAAATTGGGATTCGGTTATGTTGGTTTTTGAGGGGAGGGGAAACCCAGAGTACATGTACATGTACCTGGTGAAAAACCTCTTGGAGCAAGGACGAGAACCAACAACAAACTCAACTTATTTTTACAAGACATGATTCAACAGTTCTACTGTCATCTTCAGTTGAAATTAACACAAAGCGTAAATTTGAAGCTACACAGAATGCTAATTAGCTATAACAACAAAAGGAAACATGACAATGCATGATTACAAGGAAAGTTTAGACCATGATTACAAGGAAAGTTTTAAATTGAAAACCTACATGTACGTTAAATCATCAATCAATTTAAAACTTTCCTTGTAATCATGCATTGTCATGTTTCCTTTTATTGTTATAGCTAATTCTGTGTAGTACTTATTTATAAGTTCAACTTTGTACTTTGTGTATTTCAACTGAAGATGACAGTAGAGCTGTTGAAACAATCATGTCTTGTAAAATCAAAATGTTGTGTCTAAAGTTTCTCAAAAATAATTACACTGTGTAACATGTGTGCTGCTATCTATACCACAAGAAGGGTCCAGAAGCTAATACAGATCCCTGTGACAAATTAGTAAGAGTGGCTTGTAAGAAGTTTTCATTGTTATAGTGTTTGTGAAATGATGAAAGATTACAAAAAATTGTATCTGATCATGTGGACAACCTGTAAACGGCTTTGTAACTCAATGTGCCACCGCGCTTGAGCTTAAGATTTTTTATGTTTCTTATATGTTTTAATGATGTTTAAAGACAAGCCAAACTTTTTAATGGAACAAACTAGTTTGAACACTGGTCAATAGTTTTTGCTTTCTTGTTGGACTTTCTAAAAGTCACTTTCTTTCCTCTTTCCTTGACTAGTGGGCAATTCTAAGTGTTTTTCATGGTGATTACTCACACAGTGTGTACTTACCTGGGAGAAAAATTGTGCTTTGAAGAATTAACCCTGATACCTCAAAAACTTTTACATAGGTCATGCACACTTTGTGTGCCTATGTTTTTTTTCCTCCTTTGTACATTGTACGAGTGCTCCAGGCTCTCCATGATTTTGGAATTTAATGAATTCTGGCATATGTTTAACCATTAAGGTACATGTTGTCATAAATGTCTTAACCACCATCATGCTAGAGGAAATGCCAATGTGCCGGCAACGTTAAGCTTTAGCCAACCTGGGACCCGTAATGTCCTCTGATGCTGGGCTCATGCTCTCAATGTGACCATATTTATTTAAGCCTAGAGATAACAGGCAAACACTTCTGTGATCTCTGTGACAAATTAGAAAGAGTGGCTTTTAAGTGTTTTTCGTAGGTGTAGTGTTTTTGAAATGACGAAAGATTACAAAAAATTGTATCTGATCATGTGGACAAACTACAATGTATAAACAGCTTTGTTACTCAATTTGCCATTGTGCTTAAACTTAAAATTTTTTTTAAAATGTTTCTTATATGTTTTAATGATGTTTAAGGGTTGCGCCATGCATGGGTCTCATTGTCCCATTTTGAGCAATACCCTTTGGACCACTCATTTTGTTTCTTGTATTTCTGTTTTTTTCTTTGTATTTATCTTGATGTGTCCAATAAAGCTAATAAAATAAAAATAAAATAATACTACTTTTAGGCTAGTTCTGACATCATTGCAGTCACCATCAATGGCAACAGGTCAACTCTCTAAATTTCAGGTTTTGCAAAATGTCTCAAGAATGAAGTCAATGACCTACTGTTTTTAAATATTGCTTTGTTCAGGAAAGCACCTTACATTTCTTAACTCCTCTGACAATAATTATGTGACAAAAAGCTATCTAGTAGATCTTGTGTTATTTCAAAAAAGGCATTTTTCTGCCTCCTGGAAATTCTACTGGTCAGGATAACTGTCTCCTAAATGTTTCCATTTGAAGTGGCATACTGAAGTTGCGTGCATGCAAAAAATCAAGATCACCAGGCAAAATGTTTAGATAAAAACAAAATGTTTCTTGCAGCTTTTATTTCTGGGTCGCATGATTTTATACCGCATTTCCGCTTCTGGTGTTATGGATTGCAACTTTTAATTTTAATTTTGATAATTATTCCACTGGCGTGTACGTCTTACCCTAGTTATGGCCACAGCTAAAAACCCTTCTGAGCCTCCTCGAATTGATTATTTTTCGTGACCACATCCTCTCAAAGGAGAAGGTAACTCCAGAAATTATATATTTTTTCAAACCATCAATAAAAAGTATGTGTACCTTACTTACCATTGTTTCAGCTTCTGAAGTGCATCTGATCCATATGAAATTCCTCTCCAAAATCCAAATTGAGTAATGCCATTTTGATAAAAGTTTTGCAACTAGACTGTAAAATGCAATTTTACTGCATTATTTCTATAAAAAGTATGTGTACCTTACTTACCATTCTTCTGAAGTGCATCTGATCCACATGAAATTCCTCTCCAAAATCCAAATTGAGTAATGCCATTTTGATAAAAGTTTTGCAACTAGACTGTAAAATGCAATTTAACTGCGTGTTGTCAAGCGTTTGAATGGTACAACAATTTTTATTGGTTGACTTGTAACTTTCCGTCTGACTATAACAGCTTACGTACACTGTTCAAGGTACAATGTTCCTCTTGGCAAGGTCTGTTTTCAATAGTAAATTAAGCTTTGTGTTAAATTTTCTTTCCCACCCTCCCTTCGCAAGTGTTCTTTTTAAATAAACCTGCGGCTGTGTGGTTACGTCTCAGCAGTGACTTCCCCCAAGATTCTGCTAGTAAGGGTTTCATTTTTTGACCTGCCAATATTCCGGTCTGACCCAGCACTAGCTCTATGATTGTGTTTAGTGTCAGCGTACAGTGCTGGCGAGATATACGAGTTCAAGCTCATGGATCTGATCTGATACTCTTGGACATTCTGGCCTGCCAGTGGGTAGTGTGCACAGGGAAGAGAAGTGAGGTTTAAAAAGAGCTACATGTACAATCACTTGACCTGCCAATACTCTTTTGATCCAGTGTAGTACTGGGGAGATACATGTAAGTTACAGCTGTAGGCTTACATTTGTAAATGGTCACGTAATAAGTCACTTGTCACGCCAACCACAGGGGATGTGTCTCCCATTACGCCAAACATTATGGTCGTTGTGTTGTTGTTTTTTCTGCTAATATTAATATTGATTTTAATCTCTTGTGACATTAATAGCACTTAGCAGCCTGGCTACTTTTTCATGACATCATTCTGTCCAACAAAATTGGTATAAATCTCAGTTTACGTAGTGTATTTCTTTTTTCTTCTGACCCCTTGTTGTCTGACCTTGGGTTACAAGTGACCACTTATGAGATGTTCTTGAAACTGCAATAACTTACCACACCCGACATGTACCATTAAGAATTATTTTGCTCCCTGTATAACAAGAGCTGATAACAAATAGAAGCAACAGCAAAAGTGCTGCCATCACAGGGCAGGATTTGAAAATAATATTTATTGGAACCTGCTCTAGGCTGAGGAGATTATGGTGCAAAATTATGCCTGTCCAGGTGTTAACTTCCGTGTGAATCATGAAATTTCATGCGCTATTCATATTGTGATACAAGGTGGCATGGCATTTTTGACACTCCCCTTGTGTATCTGAAAGTTAGGAAAACTATTAGTTTGTTTTTAGAACGTTTGTGTTGGTGGAATTCTTCTCAATGTGCAAATTTACCCCCAAAAAGGGTTACAGCTTTATCACAAAAATACCCTAAAAAGCAAAGATTTTACAGAGATATCAAGTTAAGGAGGAAACCTTTCTCAGAGTAAGCTGATTAGTTTACAGAACTCTACAATTTACACTGTAGCCCTTTGCTGGGAGCCTCATTAAATGTGTACATGTATACTATACTGTATGTAATTGTGTAGTTTCCTTGGGAATCAGTGTTATTCTTCTTCAAATCTTGATGTTCTGCTTGACTTCAGTATGTGTTAAGGAAGCATTGAGATTCTTGAGGAAACAAAACTAAACCATGATGACAATTCCTTGAAAAATTCTCATGGATCTTTGTTGTACTGTACGTAAGGATCTTACAGGATCTTGTCAGGGGTCCTGATGAATGTTCACTTCTAATTCTCAAAGATCTTTAAGAATATATGAGATAATGTTGCTGTAATCCAACTAATCTTTGAAGTCCCTGCCAACTTTCTGTGGGTCGGTGCGCAAATCTTGAAGGATCCCACACAAAAGATCTTCAAGAATTCTACACAGAAGATCTTGAGGGATCCCACATACTTCTTGAAGGATCTGGCTATTCTGATTTTATAAGATTCTCTATAGGATCTTTCAAGAATCCTCTAAGATTTACAAGATCCTAGATAGGATTGTTAGCATTTACTGTTCCTCAGTTCCTCAGTTTAAGATTTTACAAGATCTGTCACTATTGAGACCAGAAAATAAGTGGATATCATATGTTGCAGGTAGTGTTTGATTTTTGCATAATTTTATTTTTAACTAGGTAAATTTTTTTTAACTGGGTAAAATTTTTCTCCCTGGTTTTTTTTTTTTTTTTAAGGTACAAGGTGAATTTGGGTCAGGATGACGTACATGTACTTGTCTAGCTACATTGTAAAGGCACTTGTCAGCTGTGTGAAGAGTTTACTTTTATGTAGTAAGGAAAGTATTCATGAACTGGGTTTGGTTAAACATGGTTTATTTTTATTTTGTCATCCTGTTTTTAGCCAAGAGTATTAGTTGTTGCATATCGCCGGTCATATGATGCTATTAAAGATGTTGGAAGGAATGTTACCGTTGCTTGGAAACCAGACTCAACAGCTTTGGCTGTCACTGTAAGTACTTTTTTGTATAAAGATCAAGTACAGTACATGTAAGACAGGGTTGAATATCGGAAGAATACACATTGCCTTCAATGTACATTTAATTTCTCAGCAAGGTATTCTGCTTTTATTATGAAATACCTTGTGACAATGCCAGCACATATAAAGTGAAGCTTCCTTCTTAAAATCTCCTGACTATCTCTACATCGTGGTAAAGCCTGGTTGACCTACATGTGTATGTTGATAAGTCATAGTCGGTGTGAGGTTTTGTGTTGGTGTGCATGTTTGTGTATAATGCTACGTGTCACAAATCACTTTGAGTACAGTTTACGAAGGGTACTGACAACCAAAGAAAAGAGTGCTTTTAATCAATGATGATTGGTTATTATAAGCTAAAGGTTGTCGAAGGTCAAAGTTATTGGCCATTTTGTAAATGGGTGATAGTTGGTGAGGGATTGACAAATTAAACACAGATTTTGTCTTCTCCAGAGTTCCTGGTTTGCTGGCAATCCATAATAACATGGCGATTGACGTCAGACGTTGGTAAATAACAAAAGTTGAGAGAAAATATTGAATTTGTTATGTCCACATGACTGGCGTGTGGATAAGTTCAAGGGTAAAGTGATGGGCGCACTGAGAGTGCTTGGAATTGGTAAACTTGGTGAAACCAATAATGGAAAGACAGATTAATATGTGATTGCTGTTCATTGGTTAGAGTGCTCAGTCAGCAAGCGATTTCTGAAGAACATATTAATTAAAAGCTTCATCATTGTGGCATTCACAACATACACGTAAAATATGGAAAATGCCAACAAGGCTAAGGTTTTATGGATACGGATGGCACCCATTATCTTTCATTTCTCGTGGGCTTTTACTCTTACTACAGCTGTACTTTATCTCATTTATTTTATTTTATTAGCTTGGCCTATTACATGATACAGAAAAATAAAGGAATTACAAGTATATGCTGAAACAAGGAATTTCATGTTATATTATCAGACTGATCTATTCTTCCAGCTCCAATGATAGCACTTACTTTTGTGTTGAAACTCCTATGTGACGCTATAACCATGGTAAGACCTCAGCAAAATGTGGACAAAGGGGAATAATTATGTCAAGTAAAATAATAAAAATTAATGATAGTTAAAATTGCTGATGATCAAGCCATCATGTTTATATAAAATTTATGTAAAAATGATGGGGCTGATCATGTATGGGATTCTCCTCCTTCCAGGGTAAACCTATACATTATACATCTCAATGCATTGAGGTGCAGATGTGTGTTGCAAGAGCTTAATATGCCTTATTTATGCTAGACAGTGTACATGTTCTTACAATATTTCACTTTTTTAACAGACATCTGAGGGTAAAATTGTGTTCCTAGAGTTGCAAAGAAACAATGGAGTTCAACTGTATGTCCCAAGATTCTCCAGGTGAAATGTTTTTTTCTTGGATATAACATTTACTATTCTTTTTACAGCTGTATGTGTACAACAATTACATGTATTAGACTAAACTATTTTTTGCTGAATTTGATATCAGAGTGATCTGTAGGCCCAGGGGGGCGGGGGGGGGGGGGTACTCCAGATTTCGAGTGACGGGGATGATCGAATCCCTGGACCAAAAATTAACCCCAATAAAATCCCATGCCAAATTTCCGGGCTTTAAAAATTTTCAGAAAACACTTTTGATATAACACGAAAAGTAAAAA
>NW_028145618.1:1100000-1210000 GCF_977016875.1 Pavona decussata
GAATGAGAAGTATAAAAATAAAATTACAGTGAATCTCCAATAATACAACCACTAGCTGATAGGTGATCATCTATGACATGGCTGGTGCTCAGATTGGAAATTGTTTAATGGTCAAGATATTCAGCTAAGAACATGATGATGTGATGATCATTTTTTGTTTACAAAAGGGTTAATACAGTCTGTAAAAAATGTAATTATTTTTATTTATGAGAAAGTCAGATTTATAATGGGCTGGTCGTAATGGAGAGTGTTACTGTCAAGTAGTTTTGATTACAAGTTCTGTTAGTAAAAGTTGTACAGTTGCTCATTTAGTTTAATCAGAAGCATATATGCTTCTGGTTTAATATATAATTGGTTGATGTTTAAGAATGTGGTGTATTAACTGACTTAGTGCTATAATTTTGATTTTACAAGGATATCATTGGTTTGTGGGCTAGAGATCTGAGCTCAGCAACTTGTGTCACCATCAACCACAGATACAGGCTAATAGCATATGGGTGTACTAAGTAAGTTGGGCCCTAATAGAAGACGTAATTGAAAGTACCTTTTGTTTAATTTTAGCACTATTTTATATTTTGTTAGACAGTTGCGTTTTCCCTCATATTGAAGTCATGATCATATGACTTACAATATTAAATTAATTTTATTCAGTGTAAACTCATAACCACATGCACTTGAAGCCCTCCTTGTGACCTCTCTCGTTAGCAACTAGCTCTTTAGTTATGACCACCATTGTGTAACCCTGTTTGAATTGTCACTTAAACTCTGTAATCAAAAGCTCTAATGTAAGCGACTGTTTGTTACTTCTAAAACGATATATTGTACTGAATCTGGGTTCTTCCCAACTGGCCTTGTGCCCCTGAAACTACCACTGACAAGGTAATTGCTCAACAATTAAAGTAATACCCTCTGGTCTAACCTCTCAAACTCCTCCAGTAAGAGACCAGTTAGGCTGGACATTTTGGAGGGTCACTTATGGGAGGTTCAACTGTATCAGAAATACAGGAATGCAGGCTACACAGGTCTGGGCATTTCCATAATTATGCAGATTGTCGAACGAGACTTATTGCTCCAGGTCGTGTCTTTGCTCAGCCTGTTTATAAATAGTTACATGTATCACCAAAACATTCATTGCCTCTAACCCTAATTAGCTTGTAAGCCATCATTGGAGATGTAGTAGCTTGACGACATAGAAACCTGTTTAAATTTCGACCACATAGACCACCTTAGTTCAAGGTGCAACTTACATAATTTATTATAAGTACTTTTTTTCTTTAATCACTGGCATGAAGTAATGTTGTTGAATTGTTTAATATTAATTATATTTCTTATTTAAATAGTTTCATTCAAATACAGTTGAACCTCCCATAAGTGGTTCATCTGGTTCTGTGTGACTATTAAATAAACATGTTTTTCCAAGGATACTCATTTCTTTGTGCAATTAGCTGAACCAGAAATCAAAACCAGGAAATGATTCACTGATTAGGTTCAACTGTATGAAAAATAACTTGACTGTGCAAATCAAACAGTCAAACTTAGCACAATGCTTTTTTTTTTCTTGCAGTGGTGAATGTTTAGTTTATGGTTTTGATGATTTGACAGGAGCTTTGCAGCTTTCTCACAGACTTATTTTGTCAAGCAAAGATTACCCTGGTATCCTTTAAGATTTGCATTTATTTACAATTATATTTTTTTATGGCTACAACAGCAATTTATGCTTGTCTAAGAGTGAGCTGTTACTGTAGTATTGTTACTTATGGTTTGGCTGGTTAGTATTGTATAGTACAGTACTTTATTTGCTTTCATCAAAAATTAATGCCTCCCTTATTTGAGCTTAATATTCCTCTTGGTTTCACTCAATCATGAGTATGTTAATAGGGCCCAAATGAAATGAATGCTCTGCTCATTAAATAGTGAAGAGGTGTTTACTCATTATCTAATGAAAGAGGTGAAAATTAATGATTAAGATTAATTTTTGTACAGTTGAAGTGATGTATGTCATTTGAAGCTGTAAAGGTTAATACATTTGGTACAAAATTTTTTTCTGTATACATTTGAATTTTATGATTGACGCGTTATAACTTGATGTTCTTTTTGTAGTTCAGTGATCATGGCCTTTTATATTCCAAACTTACAATTTAGCACAGCAAAATACATGTCCTGCCTGTGACAATTAGATGTTAGTTCTGACTTCCTTGTCTTTGATATGCAGTTTGTAATAACAGTCCTGGACACTCTTTCATTCATGCAACTTTGTAGGTTTATGTTGTGGCATGCCAAAATTGTCTGATCATTGCTTTGTAATGTCACTGATTTTCATTCCCTTTGCAACAATCCAGGCCATGTTGTTGGTAATTGCTTATTCATGTACACAGTGCAATATTTGTGTTGGTATGAGCAAGCTAGCTATAGCTTTTTAGTGGCATGTAGCAGCTATAAGCCAAACACCTGATCGTCCTCTTAAACCTTCCTTTCCATTTATTCTCCACCACGAGCACAGCAACTCAAAAACAGTTTTCAATTAAAAACTCATATTTTTGACAAACATACAAAAAGATCTACATCAAAGGACACTCCCACCTAATGGAGGTCCCTGCTGGAATTATAAAATGACTGTCCAAACTTCCTTCTCTGCACATTGGTGAACAATGTAGGCTGTAACATGTCCTCCAATACTCTTATTTAAGGATATGACGCATAGCTCTTGTAAGGTTTCTATTTACACTATAAACACTGAAGTGCTGCCACCAAATTTATTTTATTTATTGTTATCCTTAACAAGATATAATTATGGACAGACACTATCCAGACTACAGGTGGTGTCCAGTGCCTGTCATGGACTCCTGATGGCTGTGCTATTGCAGTGGCCTGGTCCTGGGCATGTCATGGTGGACTTGCTGTGTGGAGTGTGTTTGGATCCCTCTTAATGTGTACTCTGGGCGGAGATTATGGGTAAATCAGAATTACTCGTAAATTTTTGGCATTGTAGACAGTGGTGGGCAGGGGGACTCAGAGCTTGATATATACAGTGTACTTTTAATCATAGCAGAGGTAAAATATTTATTAAAAGTATATGTGAAAGCAACATCAAGGATTTTAAGGCTCCATTTACCCATCTCATTTACCTAAGGTTACTCCCTATGATTGAGAGACAAAATTACCCCCTAAAAATTTATTTGACCAAAATAAAGTTTGAGTGAAATCTAAATTGTTTTTGAGAAAACAAAACTTCAAAACTTAAATTAATACTGTACAGCTCTTTTGAGGAAAATGGAAAATAAAATTAATGCAAAAAAAACTTCACAGTGGTGTCATAAATTATCTTCTAAATGTCCGACCACCCAGGCAAGAAAATTTTCAAGGCAATCCAGCTTAAACTGTGCAAAACTTATTAGCCGTGATCTAACCTGCAAAAGTTAGAAACTGGATGGGTCTTAAAATTATTCTACATTTGATTTGTATTCATTCATAATTTAGATATTTATGTAGGGTATTTTGTCCTTGAGCACTTTAGCGGCTTTAAGAATATGACTGGTCAGGATTTATTACAAGTTCTGTTATAATGTATTGGTTCCCTGGGTTACTGCCAATTCATTGGCTTGCAGCATTAGGAGGTGATATAATCCCCTGCTGAGACATGTGTTGTTTATGAAACTTTGCAAGCTAAGTGCCTACTAATAAGGAAGTATTTTTGTGTGGTTTATTACTATGGGTGGAAAGCAGATCCTAGCAAGGGCTATTGAAATCCAAAAAGAAAACTGGGGATAACCACACACTTTTTAGAGATAATTAAGCAACAATTATTCTAAAAAACAGTAAAATACAACGAAGGCAATGTTTGACGTTTTTTCTAAATTGAAAAAAAAAAAATAATTATATCTGAAAAAGACATGGTCACTTCAAATTTTCTTTTTTCTTTTTATTTAATTCAATATTTATTCAGGGGCATCCAATTTAGCAGAGCTAGTTTAAATGGAGCCCTGACACAGCACAAGACAAACATTGAAACATAAGGGCAAGGGCTATTGGATACCAAGGGCACTTGCTTGGGTTCTGCTTTCTCTGTATAGTTTTAAACGGCGCAAAACTATCCCTGTATTAGTGGGCATCACCCATAGGAAACCCAAGTATCTCAAGATGTGCAGAACGTATACACAGTAACAAAAGTAGGCACCATCCTTAATATCAAATGGTATCTAGTAATTTATTGGGTTCAGAAAAATTTGACCAAAAGATTCCAGGGGTAATGAAAAAATGAATGGTGTCGGGATTTTTTTGAAATGCAAAATATTTTTATCATGGGACCACTTGATATTCGAACTTTGAATGTGGATATCTCGATAATCAATCAAATATCCAGAAAGCCTGACACTGTTTTCTTGATTGACATGCAGCTATTTTGTTATTTCCACTGCATTCGATACCTGATAAATTCAATCAAACAGACCTTTGTTTTGGTATTTCATAATGTAAAAAATTGCTAAAAATTATATTTTTGTCAGAAAATATATTCACTAAGCTGTCCATTAATACATACATGAAGTTTGGCAAAGTTTTCTCAAAACTGGTGGGCATATGAATATTTTTCTGAAGGACTTTTGAAAGTAGCAAGTAAATGTACATTTTTTGAGCTAATGCTCATATCATTGACTTTCCCCTGCAACCCCTGGGCTGACTGGCTTTTGTTTTGCCGCAGGTGACTCATATTAAGTCAGAAAAGACATCTGCTCTCACTGGCTAGGTTTATATTGTGGCTAGAACAAAAATGTCTTACAGGAGTATGTGTTAATATTGTTTGCAAGACAAAACAAATTCATTTAATAAAAGTTTGTATTAATAACATGCAATAGACCAATTTCGATATATTAAAATTCTTGCTTGGCTGTGAGGCTCAGGGGAATAAAACAACAGAAGTCATATTGAGGTTTAGAGATGAATAGTCAATTTCTTTTGTTTTTTTCCCCTAAGCCTCATAGCCAAGCTAAAATTTTGATGTATCAATGCAATTGCATTGTTGTTTTCCTAAGCTTACTAACTTACCCATATGTTTTGAGTCCTTCTTACTATCATTATTTTCGTCTTTTACAGGACATCACAAGAGGCTGTGCTCCATAACCCACTTCACATAAAGTCGATGGTTAGTCTGTCACAGCACAGCTGTTATGAATACTTTTCAATATTATCATAAGCTTACTGCATTTTTTGTTGCTAAGCTAAATTTGTTTATTTCTTCTTTTGCCTTCCTAAATACCAAGTAGATGATGGTATGATTTAATAATAACAATAATTTAATAACAATAATAATAATAATAATAATAATAATAATAATAATAATAATAATAATAATAGTTATAATAAGATAGTTTATTAAATCACTTCGCAGCCTCGCGGCTGAATTATGTAGATTTTACAATTGAACTGTAATAATAAAACAACAACAACATCTATTTAACCTGTTTGCTTTCAGGGGTGGGGCCCAGAAGGTTATAACTTGGCAATAGTGTCAGCGGAGGAAGAAAGTGGTACAGTTGGTAATATTGGCTCCCACTTTAGCTACTGTAACCTGTAACTTACTGTCATTTGGGATGTAGAGCTGGGACAATTGAAGGGCTCACAATTAATAATTAGACCTACACTGTTTTGTGTTCAAGTTGTTTTAGGGTTGTTTATGAACCTCTAGACATTGTTCTGCTATAAATCTCTTGGGAGCAATAAACATTTGCGTAGGCAGTTTACAGTTTAGATAATTTAATTTAGAGCAGTTTTCAATTGAGTGTTGTAAAAGCATTTAATGAAAGTACTTTCTCTGGCCAATCACAACAGATGTAAACAGCACAATCAGCCAATCAGAATTCAAAGCAAATACATGTAACCTGCATTAAGCGCGGGAAAAACGCATGCGACCAAACACGATTGGTTTTGGTTTGGCTTCCCACTGGTTGAGTAAATCGGGCGAATTTTGCCAACCAATCATACAGTCTAGTATAAAGCAAAACCATTGAAGCAAACGCGAAATTACTTTCGACACTCAAATGAAAACCATAATTTATAATCTCAAGTTATTTAGTAATAATGATGTTTGGTTAAAGGGGATTTCTGCTAGCTTACTTGAAAGGCTGAACCCTATCTTAACATTAGGCCCCATTTTAAGTTTGTTAATGTAATACATTGTTTACATTAATTAAAAATTGTATGATGATAAACTGCACACTCAAGAGAAATTATAAGTTTCTTGTTTTTATCTTTGATAGATTGCATGAATTATTTCAGGTATAAAGTACTTAATAAATGAAAACTTTAAAAGTGTTGTTAATATCTTATACTATATTTGTATTCTGGGTAGAATGTGTTTCGTAGAGCGCTCAATTCGTTTGATTGAAGAGCAATGTATAATTCTTCACAGAAGTTCAGGCTTCAGGAGTTTTCATTGTTTATTGCGACAATACTGTTTCATATGGTTCAAAGTTATCGGACCACACTCGTCAAGCAATTTTTAACGACTGACTGTTATTTGAAAAGTCAGTCGTTAAAAATTGCCTGACGAGTGTGGTCCGATAACTTCGAACCATACGAAACAGTATTGTCGCAATAAACGATGAAAACTCCTGAAGCCTGAACTTCTGTGAAGAATTAATATCTTAAATATCTTATACTACTTATTGTAATAATAAGTTTTGTTAAACACTGGTTAAAAATTAAGTATTTGTTATCATTAATTAATTATAGCATGCCAGACAACATTCTTAACTGTGTATTTCCACTATTAAATCTATTTACCTCTCAATCATAAAGGCAGAGGTTCATAAGAGATGGTTATTAATCCATGCCAACAGTAAAGTACTTAAAATAAAAAATTTTATTGCCCAGGATTTGTGTTGAAATAAATCAGATTAATATCCATCAGCTATAGAGTTAAGAACCATGTTTCTTAAATTTACAGGTAGTTTATACTTAGCAATCATTTTTCACGGTTATAAAGTTAAAAGCACAAAAAAGCTTGAAAGTGTTAAATTTTCTTGACAATAATCCTATGTTACAGGCATAGGTTGTTAGGACCACAAACTTGCATTAAGTAAATCTAACAAATGATTACATTTAATTCCAAGTGTGAGTTCACCTTTTAAATTTTCTATTTGCATTGTGTTAATAATATTATTGTAGTCATCTTAAGATTTGGACATTGTTACCATCTAAATTTGTTGTGTTCATTTTCGTGGGATAATACTATTTCAGATGCAGTGTATATTTCTAGTCTAAAATGCGTTCACAATAATAATAATAATTATTATTAATTTTAGACTTCTTGGGAGATATTTTAATTTTGAAACCAGAACTGATGTATGTTGACCCATTGTCACTGAAAGAATTAAAATAATAATATTATTAATTATATTTATGTTTTCTGTGTAACTATAATATTCTTTTCCATTGTTGAAGGCCATGCACAAGGCAATTTGACTGTCCTGAAAATTTTTTTACCCAGCTCCTTTGAGCCTGTTACTTAATATTTCCCCATTTTCTTTTCAAAAGAAATCACATTTTTTGCCTATTTGTGAAATCTAATGGTCCCTCCTCTGGAAATGTTATTGTAAGGAATCCCTTGGATTGGTGTATCATACATGTATCATCAATTGAAAGTAGTCTAAGTGGGGTTTTTGAATATGTTTATTTTAGGTGACATAATGCAGCTTCAGTTTGTAAAGAGTGCCCTGACTGTGAACCCATGCATGGTGAGTCAGGTTGCAGACAAGTGTTCAATTAAAAATCTTCAGATACTGTACAACGTTTTGTAAAAAGTTCGTTTGAAAATTCAGTTGACTATGAACCCCTTTGCACTGTTGTACACTGTATGACATGCTAATCACAGTTCCCTAATAAAAAAGTGGGAGTCACCAAGCTCATTTTGAGTTATAACCACTTAAATCTAAAACTAGGCGGGGGGGGGGGGGGTTAATGGTTACCTAACACTAGTACTGTGTTAACCTTCACCATACAGCCATTTTCTTATTGATGTCAATGGAATTTATATTGCTGTTAATGTGACCTGGCACCAGACAGAGCTGCAGCTGTGGAGGCCATAAGTGGTTGTGAATCGCCAGTAGAGCTATAATTTCTCCATTCATTGCATCATGTTGGTTTACTACTTGAAGTTAAAAATCAAACCCAACCATCATGTTAACAAAAGCATTAAGATTTCTCAGTGTTTTTAGTTTGTCGTTTTGTTAAAAATACCAAAAATGGTATTTTTAACTGTGTGTAGTGTGGAAAGATTTGCCCTCAAGAAGGAATACGTTTTTGCTCTTTATGCCTCTGACAGGTACTACACTGACACTTTAGCAGCCACCTCCTTCAAATCTTGTTTAAAGCCATAATTAAATTAGTAGTGGTGGGTTTGTGGAGTGGGGAAATCTAACGAACCCAAGGACAAACCCCAGAAGGAAAATGAGAACCAGCAACAACCTCAAGCTATATAACATGGCAACATGTGTGGGACTCAATCCTGGGACATACTGGTAGGAGACAAGTGTGCTTCTCCCTTCTCCTCCAATTAAAAAAATAAAAAATAAAAAGAAATTGATCGTTTCTCTTTTGCTGCAGAGCAACCATGAACATCTCTTTTTTCAAGGAGAGGAATGTTTATATCTAAATACTGGAGACATGGTGTCTGAGACACAAGACTTGGTAGAGAGTGCTGGAACTAGGCCTGTGATTGGTGGACCTGTTGGGCATAGTACGCTAGTCAGTAATAAAAAATGGATTGTAATACAGGTGAGCTGGCTTCAATGCATGAAAAAAAAAAAAAACAACAACAACAACAACAACTGTACATTTGTAGAGGAACATGGTAGCTACTTGTGAAAATGCATTCTGGTCTCCAGTTGGTTAAAATAACATCAAGTTCTTCATTAATAGTTTCATGTTTTTGGGTATATAGTTAAGGTAAATGCAATCAATCCTTGCCTGTGATCTAGCATATTTTGTGTCTTATTTACTTTAGATTCCATCCAATTATTTGGACAGCAGCTGGCCCATCAGGGTAAGTGGAGATTCAAATAACCTCCACTGTCTTTTTGATCAGCCTTTTACTAACTGCTCCATGCAAGAAAAGCCTCAGACATGTAAGGTTGCTGGTCGCCCTCGTAACAGGAGGGATTTTCAACAAGATTATATTATATGGACCTTGTAGTCTTTTTCCACTGGGTAAATAACTAAATAGTAAGAGTAGCCTCAGATTTGTCTGTTAATTACCAGCTGACAGAAAAGCGGGGCTCATCTTTCCCTGGACTTCTCCTGTAATTACAATTCTTATTCTTCTCTCAAGGACACATTCCTGCATGAAGAAATCACATATTCCTCTTGTTGCAGTGCCTAAAAATAATCTATTGACTGGAGAGTATCTGTATTGCCAAGTACATGTGAACGTCCACAATAAAAACCCGTTTTTTTAGAATTTGATATTTGAAACTTACAGTATGCTGCTGTTGACAAGAGTGGTCATTGTATTGCGGTAGCTGGCAGGACAGGAATTGCTCATTATTCACTCAACAGCAGAAAATGGAAACTCTTTGGCAACGTGTCACAGGTAGCTGCTCACTTGTTTATAAGTCCTTTCTTTTTCTCTTAGCCTTGAGTTTTTTGTCAACTTTGCTTTTCTCAATCTTTATTGTTTGATGAGTTAAAACAGAGATGTTTTATTGTTTAATGTTTAATTAAGACAGAAACAAATTACAAGGGTTGTGTAGTCTCTTAATTAATTATTATGCTGCTAATGTGTACACTTTTCTGATGTACTTTTGCGAGCCAGGTTATAGTGCCACCGCTGTACCACTACCACATGACACTGGATTTGTTATATTTCTTTTTACATTTTTTATGAAATGTTGACCTGTGGGCGGGCTCAATTTTAGTATCACCCTTCTTTACTCTTACATGTACAAGAGACACTCCCTGCTGGTTATGCTTTGTGTTTTCCTCGTAAATAGTCTATCAAAAGACAGGAACCTGAAGGCTCCTGTGCTAAGTGGCTTATCGAAGTGCAAGGACTGTGGGAGGAATTTTTGCCTCCCATAGTTGCCTTTGATTTCTAGTTGAAGTGGAAGCCGTTAGAAACATTTCAAAAAATAATGTTCGGCAAGAAGTGTGAAGTGTGACCATTCATATTCAACGGATATTCAACGTTACCATATTATTGTTGCTGGTGTTTTATCTCAGATGAAGAGGAAGTGATCGCATCCTTTTTTCTTTAATTATAGGAGCAAGGTTTCTCTTGTCGTGGTGGACTGTCTTGGTGGCGAGATTTTCTTATTGTACCCTGTTACAATTTCAGTTCATCATCTGATGAAGTAAGTGTGTATTGTACACATTGCAGTCTTTTGTGTTTTGATTCTTTGCGTCCTTGTACTGAGATTCAGTGTTATCCATGACGTTCGTCAGTACCAATCAATGAAACTTGGGAATTGTAAAGGTTTAAGTTTACTGGTGTAATAATAATAATAATAATAATAATAATAATAATAATAATAATAACAATTATTTTGTTGAGCGCGCTTTCCATATATTAAGTAATCCAAATTTGAAAGCAAACTTAATAAAAAGTATCCAAAAATGGTTAACAAGATTGAGTAAGTATTAGAAGATAACTAAAGGCTTTGTTCCGTTTATCATTGGGGGTGAATGAGATGTACAATTCGGTGTCATCTGCATAGACCTGGACACCTGGCAACAAGCGATCAGTAATTTTTAAAGAGATCACTGGTGTACAGAATAAAGACAAGGGGGACCAAGGCAAGACCCTTGTGGCACGCTCCACTCTTGCTCAAGCCCAGAACATAAGGTTCAATTGACAAAGACCTGTGATACTTACTCTTCCATACAGATAAGATCTTAACTATGCCAGTGTCACGCCTTAAACTCTAAACCGCTCATGTAGTCTTGATAAAAGGATGTTATGGTCAATACTGTTGAAAGCTGCGCTTAAGTTTAGGGGGACAAGGATTGTTCTATGTCCTTTTTCCATGTTTACTAGAACATTATAATTCTGAACTTTGAGCAGAGTAGTCTACATACTATGATATGGTCTAGAGTCTGATTAAAAGATAGGGTGCAGGGCATTCGATATCAAGCACTCGTGCAATTGACTAAATACGGGTCATTCAGCAACCTTGGATACGAATTGTACAATGTAGGTTGTTCACAGGACGGTAACTCATGAAGACTGTGTCAAGGCTATGCTTATTCAGCAATGGGAGGACCAAAGCTGTTTTCCACGTTGCTGGAAATTGGCCAGATTTAAGGGAAGACTTTATTATCATGGTAATAATAGGAAGGATAGCATCCAGCAATTAATAACAAAGCTGATAGGTATTGAATCAAGAGTACACAACTGCTTACTGGAGGGTTTTAACAAATGAGCCACCTCAGCTTCAGAGAGGATTGTGAATTTGGAGAGATGAGTGTTGCACTGAACTGCTGACTGCTGGCGATTGTTCCAACTTTACGCGGTTGTTGTTGTACGTACCCCCTTCCAGGCCTGGAGAATAATATGTTGGAGAATATTTGTGTTTAGTCAGTGTACATGTATGTCTGTCCGTTGGACACATTTTGTGTGATTCAGAAATGTTGACTTATTGAAACAAAACAAGAAACTCCAGCTACATCTACAGGTCAACGGCTATTTTTTATTCTATGACTAGGACTAACGTGCGCATACCTAACAAAATCGCTAATGCGTGACAATTGAATGCTGGTTCTAAAGTCTGATAACACAACAAGAATATATGGCGTCTGCACAAAAATGCCCTCACTTAAAATGAATATGCATGTGGCAGAAGGGAAATAATCTCTGTAATTTTCAGGAAAAACTACAGCAACTGTGCTGAATGAGATTTGTCATTGGTGATGTACCTACACATGTAAGCATAAACATAGCTATCCTTCATGAAAGTTGATTGAACGACAGGCCAAGACAAGCAGACTGATAATAGATCTAGCATAGGTGGAGGGTAAACGTGTGGTTTAATGAACAAATTAGTACATTCAAGGTTGTCTTTGCTACATCTTGGTATAAAAAATGACCAGAACACTAACTCAGTCTAATTTTTGCTCTAGCAGGAGTAGCCAACATCATACTGAGTGTTTGGCTTTTTTCTTTAATTTTACAAATCAAAGGATGTCTTTAGAAAGCGTTTGTGTTTTGCTTTTATTGTTTTTGTTTTTGCAGGTTCGTTTCTACCCCAGAAGTTGCAATTTAGACAATGCTTTTGCGCTGAATGTAAAGCTGCCAGCTCCAGCCTTCCTTGTGAATGTTTTTCGTTCATTACTACTAGTTTACTGTTCTGACAGTCGGGTGGTTTTCTTTTCTTTGGAGAAGACAGATCATGACCCAAGTAAGAGTTGATTTCTGTATATCATTAGCGTATTCCACATTAACTTTAGCAGTATTAAAAGTAACATTATTCAAAGTTATTGTAGAGTCTAAAATGCCCAAAACAAGTGAGAGCTTTCCCTCTCCTTTGTCGATGAGCAGGGTTGCCCCAGCACTGTGATTGGTTTCTCGATTACTCCACTACCTGTATAGGTGACATGAAAGATGCCCTTTCATGTACCTTCCATAGAAAAGTACCCATTTCATGATTTTTGGAAGGCCCCTTTAAGCCTTACCCTGTGTTGTACTTAGTTGTTAAATCCCTATCCTTTTATATACCTACAGCCTGAAAAAGGTACCCATTCGGGAGAAGCCTCCTCATATACATGTAGTTCATTGAAAGAAATACTCTCTCCTCCCTTACCAACACACAGACACCCCCCCCCCCTCCCCCTCCTCTCTGGGCTGGATCCACCGCCCAATTCCACCTAATCTTAAATCTCTCATCATAAAAGAAAAGACATATCATTTATGTCAAGAAGTCGTTTTTATGAATGGCCGTATTGGAATTCTTTGGCTTTTATCCTCGCTTTCATGTCATAATGATTGCCGTGTGCAAACGTCCTAAATACTTATTGCATATTCTTGATTTATTCCAGAAAGTTTACATTTCTTTCAGATGTCCCCGAAGTACAAGTGTCACGAGTTCAAGAAGTATCATTGGTGAATCATGTGCCTCATCCCTTGGCAGTGGTGCATGTCACGCTTACTTCACTATATGCTGGTAACTAATTGTCACACTCATGCCATTTTACATAAGAATTTGAATCACGCTTTGCTATGCGAAACTTAGTTAATATAGATTCTCAGTGTGTAAAAACCAAAGCGCTATCTCAAGAAATCTGGCTCTCACTGCACGGAACACCTTAGACTAAGCCAACGATACGCCAAGCCTGCGATGACTTTCGGCATTAGCATCTAATCATGGTAAACTAACTACCTATGTTAACTTTAGGGCTCTTTTATTAAAACAGACAAACAAAAACGGCTAAGAGAAAGCAGACAATTCACAACTAATCAACATTCTAATTTTTTGTATATGCAGAAGTCGGCCAACTCACCATATTTTTTAGCAAAATGAACACTGGCAATTAAAATTTGATGCAAATCCCTTGAGTCAACTCTGCATTTGCGTGAAAGGTTTCAGATTTTCACTGAAGTGTGACAAGTAAATAGTCCAAGAATTGAAATAAAAGTACATTTCATGAGGAATATTATTGTAGTTTAATTATACTGAAGTGAAGTACTTAAACTTCTTATTTTATTTTTCCTCATTATTTATCCAGGAACATCTGGTCAAGGATATATAGCTAGTCTAGACAGAATCCTGGCTAAATTAACAAAATAAAAGAACTATCAAAATAACATACAATATATAAAGACTCTATGAACAAAAAGACTATAAAATATACATGTTATTGGTTAAGATGGTAAACATTGAAGAATTTAACACACGTGCACCATTGATTCTGAAGCTGCCGGTATAGTCAGTTGTTTTGGCTAGGGGCAAACGTAATAGGTTAAGGTGCCTGATGTTATAGGTGTGGATTCCGAGAGCGCATTTGAATTCAGTTAACAGATACTGTTGGCTGGGATCAAGCTGTTAAGACTTATATACAGGGATGCACTTATAGGCTGCGCCAGCTCAATGCGGTGTGCAGTCTATCAGTCCTCGGTTATAAGCTTGTCTATGTAGGTTGTACAGGGTTTATAGCCTACTCCACATCTACCTCAAATGTATGCACAATAATCGAACGTAGGCAGTAGGATCATGTTGTAGAGTGTTAGGGATGTGGACTTCAGTAGCCCCTTGCCAGTGCGGTGTAGCATACCTGATCTAGAAAAGTGCATTTTGCCTACAGATCCTCTACACTCTATACAAGATACGGTTTGGTCCGTAACCACTCCAAGGTTCATGTAGTTATAAGTGTCCTCCATGCCTGCATTGGTGTTATCTACCCTGTCTGTAAAACTGTCAACAGCACTAAGCATCCTGGTGTGTGCTTGTCCTTGTTGTATATATATGAGAGGGTGAGAGACACAACTTCTACCAAAGTCCACACCTTTGCAGGTTATTGCCATCTGCTGTGATGCCTTTGAAGAATATTTTAGTGCAGTTTATTCAAGCTAACCGTTCAGTTTGTGGGGAACATAGGGAAGATGATCATGAACAAGGAAAATAATTTTTTGATGGGGAAAAGGGGAAAAGGTTTCTTTTACATGGTATCTGTTTTAAGTCCCCCACCCCCCCCCCCCCCCCCACAATCTCAGCCAGAAAGAAACTTTTGATAATATTAGTTTTATCCTGTGTTTGTAGAATACCAGGGTTCGGAAGGACTGAACGGAGTGGAGTCACTTATCACAAATGTTGGCGGGCGGCTGCTTATGCTTCAGAAAGACAAATCATACCCTGAAAGAAAAACTAGAAAGGTATACAGTAGGTCAGAGAGTTATGTAGTTTTCTTTCATTGAGCAAGTCTGATTGCTGTGGCTATGCATGTGAAGCCTTTTGAAAAGCTACAAGGGTAAAATTGTCAATACTGACATTAAAACAAATGGAAGATTCATTTCAGGAAAGCACACTGAACCATCCCCTGACTTTTTAAGCTCTGATTAATTCCTGGATGTCTATCATGAATTTGACCGAACTTAAACCCGAAATCATTGATGCAATTATAGTGTTTCAAGAGTTGTTTTACTAACTGTCGGGAATACAGCAGAGAAACAGCAATTTTTAAAAAACACACCAAATTTTCCTTTTTAAAACATGTTTTGACATTCCTATGTTATCTTCAGTTACAATAGTTTGTTGTCATTTCAATTTTCATTGTACAATACCGTTAAATGTAATAATGCTAGCTGTAGCGTGCGCTATACTGGTACGTTAACAATTTAGATCCAGTAAGTATACAGTAAAGCCTGCTACATTGGTGAGACCACTCGCCACATTTTTACACGTGTTTGTGAACACTTTGTGTCGGACAAGGCCTCACACATCTACAAACATTAATATTTTGCTATCATCAAAGCCTTGTTGGGACTCCTGTTCTATGGAGTGTTTTACGGTTTTGGATTCTGCTACCTCCAGCTTCCAAATTAAGATAAAGGAAGCATTATATATCAAATGGGAGAATCCAACCCTCAACCAACAACTGAGGCACCTGGATTTGTCTCTCTCTTTTTAATTAAGGTTTTTGTTTTTGTGTTTTGATTATTTATTTATTTGTTTATTTAGGGTTCTCATTTGCTCTACTGTATACTTACAGGATCTAAATTTTTAACATACCAGTATAGTGCGCACACTACAACTAGCGTAATCACGTTTAATGGTATTGTACAATGAAAATTCAAACGACAAACTATTTTAACTGAAGATGACATAGGAATGTTGAAACGTGTTAAATTTGTTGTGTTTTTTAAAAATTGTTATTTTGTGTATGTAATCGCATGAGGCTGAGTAGAATTAAAGATTAATTTTTGCGCCTATTTTCAAAGTTTTCCCACGCAACGAGGGCAATTTAGGAAAACTTTGAACATACAAGTGAAAATTAATCCTTAATTATATGAGGACTCATTGCGATTACGTGTTTATAACATAGATGGCAAAATTTTCTTCAACTAGCGAGTCACTTCATAAAATAGTCAGCCCCGGCCTAGCGTGAAAACACCCACCCGTGAGCAAAACAAACAAACAATTCACCTGTTTCTTAGCATACAAAACAGACAAAATGAGAAAAGTTAATTGTTATATACGTGTAATTAAGAGAATATACAAGTTTAATTCATGAGCAAATTAACAACAATTAAACCAAATGTTATGCATCAACTGAATAATTTTTATTCACTTGCACTGTGAAGCTTTCTACTGCTTGACAATTAATAACACGAACGGAGATCGATAAAAGTGCAAAGAAGGAACTTGCAGAGTAATTTCTTTTACTGAATTTGACCTGCTCCTTCCCCCCATCAAAAGGGCACTGTTATCATTGTTCGGTTATCGTTCGCTGGAAGAAGCCGTAGCGAGGTGTAAGCACTTGGTAGCAGCCATGAATATTTTCAGTTTTCCAACCAAACAAATCCGACCAAGTTTTCAGCTTTTGACACAAACAATCTCTTGTTGTTTCTTGTAAGAAATGAACGTTCACCTTTAGGAATTTCCTTTGTAGCTGTAGCACTTGATTTCAAAGTATTTTTGACACAAACAATCCGGCTTAAAAAGTCAAACTGCAAAGTACCTGAAAGAAGTCTATGTTGTCGCGGCAAAAAATGAAGAAACCAACAAAATGTAGAAATGGCATGCTCAGCCAATCAGGAGCAAGTATTTTTGCCGCTCGACTCATCAGGAGTGAGTAATCTTACCCTCAGTGAAAGGAAAATTAAGAAAAAATGCCCTCTGTTTCAACTAATCAGCATTCAGTAATTTTGCCTTCGATGTTATAAACTTAGTAATTACCAAGGCTGTTGCCTAAGAAAAATTTGAAGGAGCCCACCATGTCAAAAGCCAAGAAGTTAGAAGCCCAACGACAACATGTGAGGTGATAGATGCTGCTGCAAAACTTTAGGCACCCAGAGCTTTTGCTTGGGTGTCCCAGAATACTGAGCTCCTGTTGGGCAACAGCCTCGATAACAATTATTACGTGGAAATAATGTTAGGAAACAATCAAACCTCTGATTGTTTGAACCACAGCATGTTTGTTGTAATTGGGAAAAGAAGATCAGTTTATGAAATTTGTCAGCCAGACACATTGCCTTGTTTTACAGTTTAGTGCAATTTCAAATGCAACTGCAATGATTCACTCGTGGTTTTCATATGTGGCGCTATGTAAATGCTATTAATAGTAAGTACTGCCATGTACTCACAACCATTTACCAAAACTCACAATCCTGAATAACTGGAGGGGTGGTCAGGTCATTCTTTACTTGCTGGACTAACCTAGCATGTTAGTGCATCAAACAAAAGCCAACGCAAAAGCACAAGCCAAATGCTGCAAAAGTCAAATTTTCCATTTAAAGTGTTTGCATATGGGTTTTCAATGTTTTCGTAGTCTTTATTTACTTGCTGCTTCGGATTGTGTTTGAGTTGGCTATACTGAGAAACTACTCAAACACTTTTCTGTTGTGTTTAGTGTTCATTTTGTTCACCTGTTGTCCTTGCCTCGTGTGTGGAGAATGTGTGGACATCGTCCACATCTATTCGAAACAAAAGACATCTGATGGAGGCACTGTGGCTGGGATGTGGAGCCAATGGAATGAAGGTACGTGTTCGCACCCCTCTTGAGTTTGGTGGTGCATTTTACAAGTCAGACTCTTTCGCTGTTTGCTTGTCCCCATCTCGGTCAAGGTAAATCTGGGAAAAAAATCACTGTTTTACTCGGGAAGTCATATTCTTACTGCAGGGTGCCCACATGGCCAGCACTAATGTGCCATGAAGCAGCTATATCCATCAAAGGGTTTCCCCCAGCATTTTGTTCGGTCACCATTACGGTTTTCTGGTAACTATTTATACCCCTGGGTAAAAGGAGCCTAACATAAATAATTTTTTTCTGTCCAGGACAGAAACCAGACACCAAACTCCGACTTTGCAATTGAAGGTGCTCGCTATACTAGCATGTGTACAGAGAACAAATTTGTTGTTTTCCTTTTTTCGTGTTACTTTTTTGGGGGAGTTAGGGTTAGGGTGAAAAGTGGGCGTCTCGGTTTCTGCTCAGTTACAAACTGTGATCTCTTCTTAAAATTCATTTGCAAGATCAGTAAGCAGCTTACTATTCACAGTCAAACCAAGCCAAGTTGATGTTAAACAGTCCTTGCCGGTTGACAATTTTAAAACAAAGATGCATTTTTAATCTCAGGCGTTATTCTTTTCTGTTTTGATATTGAAGTTTGAACTTTTAGACTTTTGGATCTCAAAGACTCCTTATTAATGTGTCAAGTATTTAAATTAGTGATATTACAATTTTTAAATTATAAATGATTTATTTCAGGACCTCCCTGAAAACCACCATGGGGAGAGGAGCCTCCGGACTAAATATTTATGATTATGATTATGATTATGATTATGATTACAATTATGATTATGATTATGATTATGGTTATGATTATGATTATGATTATGATTATGTAGTTCAGTTCTTGATACAGTATTTCTACCCCAAGGGCTGGGTCCAAACCATGAACCTAGGCCACTAGAGGGTTGCTTTGTCCTGGTTGTCACTTTATAGATAGGACCTTCTGTAAAATATGGGTCGTTCCCAGCAATGAATTTCTTGTAGGTTGATGTTTCCTGGAATTTCACTGATGAACTTCTCTGAACCTTTCCTGGCGCACCTATGACCACTGGGATTTTTTCTGTCTTCTGCCACATTCTTGTGATTTCTATTTCAAGATGTTTATACTTGGATATTTTTTAGAAGTATTTTTATCAGAGGGGATAGCCATATCAATGAGAATGCATTTGTTATCCCGTTTATTCTTGATGACAATGTCAAGACGATTTGCAGAAATTTCTCTTTCTGTGTGAATAGGCATATTGTAAAGGATGGTGATGTCGTCCTTTTTCTCCACCATTTTTGGGTCGTGTTCGTACCACTTGTCTGCCGTTTGCACCTCATACTCCTTACGGATCTTCCAGTGTATGTAGGCTTCCGCATTGTTGTGCCGGTGTATGTATTGTGTTTTTGCTAGCTCTGGGCAGCCTGAGACAATATGGTCAATAGTTTCCTGGGATTTGTTGCAGATGTGGCAATGTGGATCTGTCCCATCCTTAATAATATGGGGAGGGTTTGGTCTTCTGCAGCTATAAGGAGTCACTCTGTTTCAGCCTTCAGACTAGACGATATGAGCCATTGGTTTGTTTCTTTCGTATCAACATCAGCTTCTTTAATTTGTGAAGAGTGCCTTCCATGTAATGCTTTCTCTTCCCATCTGGTTTGCATTTGTTACAGGCCCACAGGTGTTTCGCAACTGTCTTGATTTCTTCGCATACAATACCACTGTTTCATCACCTTCAATTGCCAGTTCTTTGAGATCCAATTCTTTCTTGAACTTTCCAGCCTCCGTTGGGATAGAATAAAGCTATTATTATTGTTATTATTATTGTTACTGTTATTGTTATTGTTATTGTTATTATTGTGACAGTACTCATTGACACGAGAAATTTGTTTTTTGTATTTTCTTGGAAAATCCACCATTGTGCAAGTCAAGAATTTCCGCTCTGAATGTGTTGCAGAGAGTTTTTGTGGGTTCCTTGCCGCCATTTGCTTGTTGATAAAATCAAACCAGAAATCAAATTTTCATTTGGACTTGATCCGTGCAATTTCAAAATGAACAAGACACCTGGCGCTGTTCATGTGGAATGTTTTGATCAATGCAAGCATTAACTTCAAATGACTACCCACTGTCACAATCCGTTTCTACATACAAATAAATAATGAAAGGTATCCATTCGTGAGGTCGTATATAAAAACAGGTTTCACTGGCTACTTGGATGAAAACAGAGTTCAGTTGAATACTTACATGAGAAAGTGTTTAAACCTTGTGCCCTGATTGAAATATGCAAGGAAATAATTATAATATCATATAGCCACTCCTTTGTGTCTAATTGCTCACTAAAGAAAAACAGACAAAAAGCTTTCCCAAATAAGAAAATTTATTTAGATAAGCGTTTATTTGCATATAAAAGCGAATGTGTACAGTTGTCATTTAAACTTCAATTAATCGATTCATAATAGAATCTAGGGGAGTTTGCTTAAGTTGGTTCAGCTGTGAAATTGTCAAATTTGCTAAATTAGAACACGTCACTAAATCGAATTGCACATATTTCCTTAACTGTGAGAGGCGCCTTAAATAAGCTTAACTTCAGGACAGCTAAAAGAATGTGACCTTTGGTTGGGTCTATTCTAGCATTACTGTCTTAATTCACAGGTTTGGCTTCCCTTGTTTCCTGGAGATGATGGAAACCCACCAAACTTTCTCTCCAAGAGAATCATGCTGCCATTCCAACTAAACATCTATCCATTAGGTAAGCCAGTATAGTATAACAACAACAACAACAGTATTTATTAACTCACACTTAAAAGTAATGCAACGAATTATTTGCTTCTTTTTGACCTCAGTACTCTCCCAAGCAAGCGAGGTTAATAACAAGTCTATTATGTGCCATCACTGCAGAAGCTAATGCTACAATCTGATTTTGCGTTACTGGTAATATTCTGCTCGTTGATTATAAGTTACTTAATTGGAACCTTAATTTAGAACTTCCAATTCTCAGGCCATTCGGAAAAAAAAAGGAACAGCATCGACTTATTGTTATTTCACTAAACAGAGCTCAAAGGTCCTAGAAGGAGAGAATTGGCAACATAAACGTAGATGAGATAGTGAACAACGGAAACTTGCCACAGAACTGAGAACGGATGTTTTATGAGTCCAATGAGTCAACAGGTCGGGTCAGCGGTTTTTCGTAAAAAAACAAATGGGTAATACCAAGTCATTTTTCTTCCAGATAATGGGAAATCTCGGTCAATGGAGGTCAAAAGTAGATAAAACTACTAAGACTGGGTACAACAAAACAGTGGCGTGGGGGACAAGTGGGAAGGGTGAAAAAGAGTGATTTACGGTTAGGGTTTCCCCTTTCCAATTTACACCAGTGTGACAAACTAGTCAGTAACTTACCGATAGATATGTAAAAGAACTTTCCTTGGCACTCGCGATCGATTTTTTACTTCAAACCCGGCCAAATCATCAATACACCGAATGTCAAAGAACAACTGTTCACAGATTTGAGTCTTTGAGCACTGGGAAACTCCACACACACACTGAGGTTTAACTTAATTTACTTTAAGTGCTGTGTTCAAAGGGAATTAAAGACTTTCTTCCATAGCAGTCACAACATTAATAATTTGGCCGCCATATTTTTCGCTTCTGATCGGGAGCTACGCGGCAGGGCCTGGGAACTGCAAACAAACAGCCGGGTTGAGATTTAAAAGGAAACTAGCTGCCTTGTGCAGGCAGCAATAAAACAACTAGCCAAATAAGTAAACGTAATGCATAATTTTATTGTTTCTGCAGAATTGGGTTTTTTTTAGACCTGACTCATTGACTCATGACTCATTGACTCATTTGACTGATTAATACTTTACACTGGTTTTCTTTATCTCAATTTGGTAGCTTTCATTTCCTGAGGCCCTTTCTTCACAAAGAAGACTCGAGCTTAATCGCTTTGCATTAGTTCGTAAACAATTACGCCCATGACAGTTTTCATATTATAATGAGGTAAACAGACCTGATTTCCGAGGGGGCAAGCAATTTGAAATCGACAGATTTTAACTAGTTTCTTTGAATAAATACTGTCAAAGACATGGCATAACTTCAGTTTTCTAGCAATACATGAACACCTATTTTATTCAAAAAAACATTATTTTACTGCCACTTACCGATGTCACCGATGCCATGTTGACGAAGGGGTCGACCACGTGCGACGTAAGGGTCATGTGTCCGCATTATAATTTGCTTACATTATGCTTTGGGGTTGTTTATTTCAATTCAAGGTTGACACTTTTCGAAAAAAATATATAACAATGATATAATAATGTCAATTTCATGGGAAATGATCTCAAAAGGTGATTGTTAATGACACTAGTGTAAGTTAAGTCGAAAAATTCAAAATGCGTCCTATATTATTTTGACGGAGAGGCAGTTTTGGTCTCAGTCTGCATTTTATACCCAGTCTGCAGTCTGCATTTTATACTGACCGTTTGAATAACATGATGTTGAGTAGAAATTCATGTCATCCTGGATTCAATTCCCATAAAATATTTCCAGCTGTATGCACAACTCCATAAGTTGTGTGGATTACTGCGAAGAGTATTGCTTTGTGATGCTTTTTTCTGCAGGAAGAAGGAGCCAACGGAATGCATTGACAACATTGAATTATTGATGTCTATGCGTATTTTTCACAGCTGTTTTATTTCAAGATGCGGTGATTCTTGGTGCTGCTAATGAGCCAATGCCCTTGGAATGCACATCACCAGCTCCGACCTCGCTTTCACCGCAAGCTTTTCCTTTCTGTACACTAGAAAGAACGGTATGAGTACATGTTCTCCTAACTCAATGGTATGCTTTTTTGAGAATTTTTTGATTTGGTACATTGAAGTATTGATGATTTTCTCATCACCTGTCTGTGTGATTTCCTTAAAATGGAGTATCTTATTCTGTAAATTAGTGACAAGTTTGTCTGATTCAACAAAAGAATCTTTATAGAAGGTGAAATGTTCAGCGTGCCTTGAGAATAACACAAAGAAAGCATCTCAGTTTCTGACAGGTATCCAACCCACGACCCCCTACACCTTGGTCAGATGTTCTAACTACAGAGAAACTGGGAGACTTGTGGCAAACTACGTTATTTACTTGGCTCATCTGTCACACATTCTGCATACTGTGGGATCAGCAATATTGAAGCCTACTTGTGGTTATAAAAAGAATGGTGGTAGAGTTTTCACCGCACACACGAATCTTGTTAGTTATACGTTGGTCGGTAATTGGTTTCTTTATTTTCTTGTTTTGTAGACTCAAATATACTTGCACCACATTCTGAGGCAGCTTCTGCGACGAAAGTAAGTGCCCAGTTGACTATGAAAGGTCCTTATTTCCCCTAGTCACGTAAATAGTATAGGTAAACATCACATGTTTCATGGAAACTCGAAGCGTGGTATAGGAAATGGAGTATTCTGGCATGTTTCACCACTTGAAAATTCCTTTGGAAAAAAGGAGGCGTATAGATCTCCAGTATATCGCAGGGATAGCATCGGAACGTAACAATATTTGGCATATCTTCTTTGCTGCTTGATAGTATTTATCGTATGTTTTTCTCTTGCATACTTAGCTTAGGTCAACAAGCACTGAAGATTGCCAACATGTGTTGTGATCTGCCGTACTTCCCTCATGTGCTTGAACTTATGTTACATGAAGTGCTGGAAGAGGAAGCTACAGCATCTGAACCTATTCCAGGTAGTTTAGCAGCTTTCCTTGTCATAGTTTGGTCGAAACCTTTTGGAGTTTACCTTTGAAATCCCATTGATGCCCTTAAGAAAAACTTTGGGAACTGTATGAAAGTTAGCATGATGACTCAAAGGAGGGTGCTTATTTAATTTTTGATATGACATTGGATTGTGAATTGTAGAAATCCAAGCACGCATAGCAGAATAACATACGTTTGTCATATCTGCGTTAATATTTTCAATAGTTGTAATATAACTTTCAAAATTAGATAGTATAATATAGAATTCTCTCGATTGAATGATGCCACTTTTCGGAATTGGCATACTTATACAATAGAGGCTTATATTGTAAGGAGGCAATTATTGTAACAAAGGTGATGTTAATAAAAAGACACCAGGGGAAGCGGTTATTAGGAAAAGAGTGCTAAATCAGCTCATTACGATACTTGCATAGCCATTTCTTAGCCCACATTAACAAAGTATTCAATGCATACAGTATTCCTGTGTTTTTAGGGGGGGGAGGGAGGGGTTTACACTATGATATCATTGAGTGCCTACAATTTTTGCCGAATTTGGGGTGGGATGGGTAACTGCCCTGTAACATGAAAACTACGCAAGACCCTATGTTGTAGGGTTAGGCCAATCTCTACCTTAGTTTGTCAGTCACTTTGCACACTTTGCACATTGTATGCTGGGACCATGTGCTTGCACTGGTCGCCATCTTGAATAAAGGTGTTTTGTTGTTGAGAGTGGTTAATTGTCCTATGAATTCTACATGCTGGCAGCAGACATTGACGCCGAAATGCCAGACAGCAGTGGTATCACACCAAGAAATCTCAGAGCAATCTTCGATAGCAGAGGAGAAGTAAATTAATCTGCAGCCTTAATGGGGGACTGTGCAGACAACATTTTAGCCACTCTCTGTATCGATTAAAACAAAGCTACCTACAAGGAAGTTCGGACACTGCTCTCAACAGATATTTTGTTTGCTACGACTTGATAGTACAATGTCAAAGAGCCCAGTTTAAAAAAAAAACAGTTACTTGGTTGTGACTATGGTCCTCTGAAAGACCACGTTATTCATGACGGTATGTTGTGGGAGTTCTTGATGAGATGCTGTCAGATCATCTTCAAGTGGACTTTACCCTCGAACAAGCAATAAAATGAGTCATCAGCCAGAAGCAAGAAAGCATAGCAGGGCCCTCATTTGAGGAAATTCTGCCTCCAGTTCAGCTTCCCATTCATCTGGCGTTGATTTCGTGGAGAAGCACAAGCCTGACCAAAAAATCAACAAGGCTAACAAAACCGATTGAAGCCGAGCGGAAATGAATTAGGGCAGCACAGACAGGATTCATGCCCTTTAAAACATTTAACCTGACAAAAACGAGGGCACTTTTAAGCTGTCTGTCTCTCTAAAAAGCAGCCGGCAGGAGAGCAATCATTAATGAAGTTGGAGATTTTAAAAAAGAATGGGTCTTTTCCCTTGTGGTCTATAGTGGTGATGACGTTTTCTGGACTGCTGTTGTCAAGGTGGGTGTTCGTGAAAAACGCTTCAAATTGTATACTGGAGCGGCACTTTGCATCGTTAGTGACAGGGGACCATGGGTTAAAGACCTGCAATTATCAAGGACCCAACAGACCTTATGAGGTCCAGCTCCACCATTCTCCAGCTGTGGGCAGCTTTAACGCCACTTTGGAGTACGAAGGTCATAACACAACCAAAGCAGTCTTAATGTTCTCAAGAATCAGCTGAACTCCCTCCACATTAAGAACGCTCGTGTTTACCTGGATTTGATTGCTCTTTTTGGAGAGGTGGTCACTCAGCCTGCTAATTTTAAGGAAGAATTCCCCTCAATTCTTCACAGGCCTGGGAAGACTGAAAACTGAACACCAGATCAAGCTCAATCCAGAAGTCGAGCCAGTGTGCTTCAACACTCCAAGGAGGATTCCACAACCATTGGTACCCAAAGTGAAGTATGAAATTGACTCAATGTTACAGCAAGGTGTCATTTCTCCAGTCACTGTTCCGACATAGTTGTGATCTGGTAATGTACTTGTACCAAGAGCCAATGGAAAAGTCCGGATCTGTGTAGACTTAACGCTACTGAACAAGGCTGGCAAAGATGAAGTTCTTCCCATGGGCTCAGTTAATGAAAGCTTTGCCATGCAAGGAGAAACGAGAGTGTCCACAAAATTAGACGCCAACAGTGGTTTCTGGCAAATTCCTTTGGATGAAGATTCAAAGCTGCTAACATCTTTCAACACACCCTTCGGTCGCTTTTGCTTTAACAGATTGCAATTTGGGATCAGTTCTGCACCTGAGATATTTTAGCAGACTATTTCAGCTATCTTCAGCGGTCTTCACGGAGTGATATGCCAGATCCATCGTAGGAATTAAATCAAACATGATGTATCTGTTTGGGCTATTCTGTTCAGTCTATGAGAGGCTGGACTGACACAAAGCATACAGAAGTGTGCGTTTTGTCAAGGAGGAATCAAGTTTCTGCAGCACATTGTTGATGCTAAAAGGGTCCATACCCACCCAGAGAAAACAATAGCCATTGAACAGAACTACACAGGTTCATGGGAATTGTTAACCAGCTGGGAATGCTCATTCCAGGTTTGGCTGAACTAAATGAACCCCAGCTGCAACTGCTTTGCAAGGAACTACATGGTACTGGGGAATAACTCATCAAACAGCCTCTCAGCGAGTTAATGAGATCCTTGTATCACCTGTAAGTCCTTACACACTATGACCATATTCGTCAAACAATCATTGCTGCAGATGCCTCATCAACCAGGCTTGGAGCATTTCTCCTTCAGACTTAAGACAATAGAAAGCAACACGCTATCTGCTACATCTCTAGATCCCTTACTGAGGCTGAAAAGAAGTATGCAGTTATTGAGAAAGAAGCTCTTGCCTCAATCTAGGCATGTGATCGCCTTGAAAGATGTTGCTTGGACTCGGGTTTACTTTAGAAGCCCCCTTCTACCCCTTCTGACTACAACTGCACTACCCAACATGCCACCAGGGATAGTGCGTATCCATCTGTGGATGATGAGGTACAACCTTGAAATCCTTCAAGTCCCTGGAAAACATCAAATTTCTGCCGATGCACTCTCACATACGCCTTTATGTACCCCAAAGTCGTCCTACAGCCAGTTTATTGAAGAAGTTGAATCCTATGCCAGCTGCACGATGGACAGTCTTCCTGCAAATGTCTAAGGCCTTCAGGAGATCAGAAATGCGCAGAAAAATTATAAGGAATGCAGACAAGTCAGATGATTTTGTAAGGAAGCCTTGATGCCCTCCTCCTCCACCAGCCACCCTTGGGAGAGAGTAACCATGGATCTATTTGAGTTTGGACGACAAACATTCCTCATCATGGTTGATTACTACTCAAGATGGATTGAAATCAAATGTATCAAGTACAAGAACTTCCAGATTTGACAACTGGTGAATCCGTATGGATGAGGATCAATGCAGACTAAGGGAAAATATAAGGGTATAGACAGCATCCACAGAGAAAGGCACGGTGCGTTGTAAGCCAACCCCATTGGTTCTGCCAGTAACTAACCTGTTGACTACTTCAAAGGACAATCAGCGATTGTATTTCAGTTCCCATGTGACACTGGAAGCTTGCCAAAAGCAGTCTGTTTGAAGACTATCAGAACCCCATAATTAACGCTTTTGTTTTCAGTAAATTGTTTTACTGTTCGACCGTTTGGAGTAATACTTCTAAAACTAATGTAAAAAAGCTACAACTGGTTCAGAACTTTGCTGGCAGGATAGTTCTTGGTCTTTGAAGGTATGATCGCATTCTGAAGGCTTAAAGTCACTTAAATGGCTTTCTGTTTTTGAAAAATTATTCTTGTACGATTCTATTACGGTCCATAAGTGCATGAATGGAAGAGCCCCTGGCTGTCTTATTAACAAATTTACACATAGATCAGAACTTCATGACAGAAATACGCGATATAACAAAGATTTAAATCTGCCGAGATGCGGATTAAAAACTGGGCAGCGATCTTTTGCCTATAGAGGGGCTACCTGCTGGAACAGATTTCCCAAAGACCTCAAAGAAGTAGTGAACTCTGGTACCTTTAAGAAGAGACTTGTAAATATGCTGTTAACATAAAATTGATTTATCTTTATTTCCCTAGTAGTTAATTTCATTAGTTATTACATTTTATTCTTTCTCCTTATCTTGTAATTTTAATATATTGTGGCTGAAAAGCCCTGTAAAGGGAGCCTCAATAAATGTATGTATGTTCCAGAACGATTGTCAGACCTCCTAACCGATTAAGACTTTGCCTCCATATTTCACTGTCAGATCAAGACTTTAGGATAGTATGATGTTTAGTGGACATAAGGTGGATAATGTTTGTTACATTCACTAGAATGTTCGATACTAGGAAAGGTCGAGGTGTAGGGTTAGGCCAATCTCTACTTTTGTCACTCACCTCAGCTTTGTGGATTACATGCTGGGACCGTGTGCTTGCAATGGTTGCCCTCTTGAATATACATGTGTTGTCGTCAAGTGTTGTTAATTATTCTGTGAAGTCTACATCCGTGAGAGAAGCAGCTCCTATATAAGCTCCTTAGGTATGAACAGCCCATGGGGATATGGGTATTACTTATGTGTACTACCTTGCAGGTGTAGCACCCAAAGGTTGTGTGAAAAGGGTACCATCCCATCTCAAGCTAATAGCAAATTCTCCCACGTCAGCTGATCGAAAATGCATGAAGGATAATAAGGGAAATGGTGTCACATACTTGTCCTTTTGTTGTTGTTTATTAGATGCACTCCTTCCACGTGTTGTTCGGTTCATAAAGGAATTTCCTCAATACCTAGAGACAGTGGTACACTGCGCTAGAAAAACTGAGGTTGCTTTGTGGAGTTATTTATTTATGGCTGTTGGTAATCCAAGAGATCTGTTCACGGTAAGTAATTTAGAATGTTGGATTTCAACCTGGCTGATTGCTTGTGAAGGATGCACAATGTAGTAGAACTGAAACTTTCTCGAGTAGCTTGTGCATTGTTCCAAAAACTAAGTTTGGTTTCCACCATGAGAGATATTGATTTTGTTCTTAATTTCTACAAAAAGGAATGCCTTGCTGCTGGTAAACTAGAAACTGCCGCATCGTACCTTATTATTCTTCAAAACCTTGAACAACCGGCTGTTAGCAAACAGGTTTGTACAGTAATTATTCTGGTCTGCTATTCCACAACTACTGATAGATATCACGGGCTAAGGCCAACTTTATTCTAGTTTTTTTGTGCAACATAGTAGTAATGAATTGATGCATCTTGAGCGTATTAATGTAATTGATAACCAGGGCAAATGAAATGGTTTAGATAATCTGGAACATACATCCGTTATAACCCTTAGTCATGGAAATATTTTTTTTCAATAATGTAAATGTTACACTAGTGTTATTGAAAGAGAGACACCATCATAAGTGCAATTTATTAGCCATAGAGCTGATTAAATAGAAGGAAGACCCTGGCAGTTATTTACACAAATGTTTCAGATTGGCATAAGTTCTGTATGAGTGCAAGGGAAAAAAAGGCGTTTGGAAAAATCAATCCGCTCGTGTGTATACGCTAATTTTGATAGCTCTCCTCACTAGGATTATGCTTTTTCTTTTGTGTATGTTGCTAGTGCTGAATCAAGATCAGACCTACCAATTGCAAAATTGCTAACGCTTAAAGGAACATGTTTTCTTAATTGTATACCTTTGTGGTATTTTGGAACTTGGTAGCAATAGCAATTTCATTTTCTATATACTTGTACTGGGCCTTTCAATAACATGCGGAATCTGAAGTTCAAGATTCAACAGCCATTACGCATTTCACTGCCATCAAATCAACGAAGTGGACCTGTTAGAAACTCAATGCGGTCAAGAGGTCATGTTCGTGCACAGTAATTGGCAAATTTAAATCCACTTTATCGGTTTCTTTAATTTTGTGGTCAGCCAGTTGTCACCATAATCATGATCGACGCAAATTGTTAGTTGGATTTTGAAGTTCAGAGTCCGTATATTTTTGAAAGGTGCACTACAAAACGTTTTTTTTTCATTCTTTTTGCAGCATGCTACCATCTTGCTTGATAAGGCTTTGGACAGCTGTAAATGGAGTGTAAGCACAACACGTGTATTTTCCCTGTTGCTTTCCTTATGATGTTGTTCTAGTTTTTTTTTTTTTACTTAATAATCATTTCTGTATCAATATATTTTCGCAGATTGCACGAGATCTTGTCCGTTTCTTACGATGTATTAGCGCAGACGAACTTGATTCCCCTCCCCGGTCCCCCACGTTTGTCAAACCACATCTACATCCTCCCCTGAGTCCATCCTCTTCGGTCAACACTGATGACGTTCCTTATGTTGTTAACACCCATCCTCGTTCCACGAGTGTCTCAAAACCTGTATCACGGGCGTCTCTCACTCGCGGCAGTTCAATGGACAAAGGATTTTTAACAAGGACTTCTTCAATAGAAAAAAGCACAATATCGCGTACAGGTTCAGTGGAAAAGACAAGAAAAACAGTAGCAGGAAGTTCTCCTACTTCAACTACTCCCCCAAAGTAAGCCTTTGTTGTTCCGTTAGCCCAATTGATGTTTTTCATACCTGGTCAGTCCAGTGATTTGTGTTTTTTTCAGAAAAGGCTTTGTAAATGCTGAAGATTAATTACATTCCAGCTGCGATTGCTTGTCATAAATCCTACTGTCTTAAGTAGGCTTTTTACTCCGAATTGTCTCTCTATATCTAGGTTTAACTGATTGCCAGCAAAACAGGAGCCACAGACGGTAACATTGATTGGTTGAGCTGTAAAGCCGCAGCCACACGAGCGATTTTTTGCTCGCGCAGGTGATGCGATTTTTTCAAATTTTGTCGCGTCGCCAGCGCGAGGTGAAAATCGCACGTGTAGCCACCCTCGAACTTGCAATGCGACAGGTGAAAAAATCGCAAGAAAAAAGTCGCCAGAATTGAAATTTTCGCCACAAAATCGTAGAGATAGCGCCCGTGTAACCACCTTGCAACTAAGCGTCGTCATCCACAATAGCTCGGGAAACGCCGGGATCGACTGAAATTTCCATCAGAAGTTGATGGTGAAATCCTTGTTCCTTTCTCTTTGCGAGCCACGGAAGGACCCACGTTGACCTTTTCTTAATTTTCTTCTTCCTTCGTTTGCTTTTTATCGTCAAGAAGAAGAATGCAAATAGGCGATAAAACAATATCCTTGTCGGAAAGGGCCGTCCGCCATGTCTGTTTATAGCGCCAGGTCTCTTGAAGTATGCGATTCACAAGGCTTTCAATTTGTCGCCAAACTCGCTAGAATTTGTCACTCGTGTAGCCACCCTCTCGCTCTGGCGACGCGACAAAATTTGAAAAAAACGCATCACCTGTGCGAGCAAAAAATCGCTTGTGTGGCCGCGGCTTAATACCCCTACTTGTCAAGCAAAGCTAGTGCTTATTTACAGCCCGTAATGTGACTCCTGTAACTTTATTTAATTGTTGTTTTCACAGAAGACCAAATGAGTTGGAAACTGCAGACAACTTTTTTATGGACACCATTTTAAATCGGCATGCCAGGTTGCTGCTAACAGCCAAGCGCCTCAGGGACCTGGGACAGTTTGCTGCTTATTTAGAATTTGCTCTGGTGCCTTGGCTAAGTAAAGAGAAGTAAGTGAATTGTGAATTTTCTTTGCTAAACTATTTCATGTTCACACAAGGAAACGCAGGAGATCAGAGAAAAAAAAATGGACCTAGGTCATTTTAGGCCACTGGTCGTGTAATGCACACATTAAAAAAAAGACTCATTTCTAGGATTTGCAAAGAGGTTGTACCACAAAAGTCCTTTTTTTTCTAAACGATTGCCCAGAAAAGAAAACAAAGAGATATTCCAGCCCGCTGCACAGCCACCCTGCATTGACGACTTGGCTCATAGAGCGCTTTGATTGTAAAATGAAGCCCCTCTTGGATCGGTCATCAATATTGAAGACATATTGTTTCGTTTTACAATAAAGATACATCTCTGTGAAGCTCACAATGGAAAGACATATCCTTAAAGAAAAATCAACCACCGAAATAGAGGACATGGAGGTCTTAAGAGTGTTGAAAATCCATTTCCTGTTCGTATTTGGAAGAATCTAAATTCCACTTAAAAATTGAAACCAGACCTCGAACTGAAAACGGATTTTACAAGACCCGAGAAAACGCTACAGTACAGTGATTTTTGTTTTGTTTCAAATGTAGATATGTAGTGTTTGTTTTTACAAAAGACTAAATGATCTGATCAATTGAGCTTAAATTCATTAACGTCTGTAATGTGCCTGGCAAAGCTTAAAACAGAGACGAAGTTGTCGGTAAAAATCACCTGCCGGCTTGCACGCACGGCATAAAATAGCAAGTCGGTCATTCTATTTCCTTGTGATGCAAAGAATCAAATCTATTTCACATGTTGCTTTTGTGAGTCGCAGTTGTTGCGTTTTCCATTTAAAGTTCAGCACAATTGCCAAATGAAGTTCCCTTTATTAAGTTCTTGTTGAAATGACAATTTCAAATCAGTGTGATAATTGGTAATTCAAATTCCCCACATATGGCTTGTGTATTTTGTAACAATGTTGAGCTTGAAAAAGGGATAGTTAAATTGTATTTATCATGGCCAACAGGGGGAATCATTAAAATCAGAGTTGGATTGAGGTCAGGGTATTCCGCTCGAGCCCAGACTTGAATCTGCTTTCAATCATTACACCTATACCAGTTCATAAAAGTCTTTCTTGAAACCGAAGATGCTTCTATCTAGAGTGAATTTCATCCATGCCAACAAAACGACATTCTGGTACCTCTATGGCATTGCTTCCTATAGAGTCCCCCTCCCCCATTAAGGATCCAGCCATACTAGATACCTTTCCACAAGTCTATCCAGTTATAAAATAAGCCTTTTTTTAACTACAATACTATCATGTATCTGCTTTTCACCATTTGCTAGAACCTAACTACGCTAGTACTAGCTGTCTACAGCTTCTTGTCTGTGAAAGGTTTAAAACCTGAATTGAGATAAACAGTGAAATCCTACTGAATGTGTGTATCTTTTTTTACATAGGGATCGTGCCGCCCGAGTAGATGATTTCAACGAAACTCTACAAAGTATCCATAAATGTTTCAGTCTTCCCTATCCTGCTGTTAATCAGATGACGCCATCTGTACCTCTCTCGCCCAAAACATTCACCAGATATGGTGAGTCCTGGCCCAAGGGTAAAGTTTGGAATTTCTATAACGGGACAATAACGGGACATGTGTTTATATTACAAGTATTTGCGCAATAACGGAACTACGTTAAACTAAAGTGATTGACAGTATAAAAGATGACAACAGACGTTTGTTTGCTTCGTTACATCATTTTATTGGGGGAATATATGCACATGGCAACTTGACTTTAATTTGTTGTTCCTTTTACCATATTCCGACTCCATTGCATCCCTAATGGCACTACCGTATAGAGCAAACACAAACCAACAGCGTTTAACTTTTGATAAGAGAAGCAAAGACCGATACAACATAGAATTACGTTTTAGAGTGTACTATATTTCAGCTGGCCAAACCAGCCTTCTTCAGGTACAATGAGAATTTGCATTGGGACATGTGTTATATTACAAGTATTTGCGCCATAACGGAACTACGTTAAACTAAAGTGATTGACAGTATAAAAGATGAAGCAAATGAAATAATAAAAAGGAAAACAGCTAGTAAATTTCTTCGTGAACATTCAGGCCACGTGGAAGAAGTGTTCTGCCTTGTGAGATTAGAAAGGCTTCCCTGGCCTTACCGATTGAGTCTCGGTTGGAGTAGACTTTTTCTATGGGCATTGATTGCAAAACATCTACTCCAACCGAGACTCAATCCATAAGGCCAAAGAAGCCTTTCTAATCTCAAAAGGTGGAACACTTCTTCCACGTGGCCTGAATATTCGCGAAGAAATTTACTAACTTTTTTCCTTTTATTTCATTTGCTTCATCTTTTATACTGTCAATCAGCTTTACGTAGTTTCGTTATTAAGCAAATACTTGTAGCATAAGCGCATGTCCCAATGCAAATTCCCATTGTGCCTGAAGAAGGCTGGTTTGGCCAGCCAAAATATAGTACACTCTGAAACGTAATTCTACGTTGTATCAGTCTTTGCTTCTCTTATCGTTTGTATTTGTTAAGCCGATCAGATCAACAATTGTAACGTATACCAGCAGGATTATCGTCCACGGTTGTTGTTTTAATAGACATTACTCATTTTTTCGGTTGCCACCTGTGACTCAACAAAGTCTGTGCTTAGCTACCTGCTGAGATTGACATCGAACTTCAGTTCATAAAGGCAGCAATGCTTTCACACCACTCAGCCCATGTAATGTGATTTGAACTATCTTCAACACCTGGTGATACAAACCACCAATACTGTACATATCGTCCTCAATCCCACTGAGACATCTGCACTGAGACAAGGTGTTCAAGATATCCAGCATGGTCTTACAAGGTAACTGGTTATTGGTCGGTACAGGTCCGACTGATAATCGAAGCCGTCGCCTCCCTATATACAGTTTGGCACTGTACCAACGGCCATTACTGGAATGGTAGCTTTTAGTTTTGGTTTTACTTTCAGGTAGCATGTATTTGGGACAATAAATCTTGACATGTTGAAAACAATACGTCTCATTATTACTCATATAGTATTTCATAAGATGTTTTTGTCTAATAAAATTTGCCAGATATCAGTGTTTGTCATGACGGTCTCCTCTGCCCTCGGGATGTAATATCAATGAATGCACTCAGCCAGGGTTCGTCACACTCATACTTGTTCTTTTGTACCCTTTAGTTTCAGGCTGGCTCATTAGATTTTATTCCAGGCCATAAGAAGGTACATGTTCGTATATATGTGTTTCTTTCTGTTATTAAGATAACATTTAATTCTGTAGGTCGATTTTCATCCGTGTCCTCGTCAAGCAGTGCCGTTGGTGGTCGACAACACTTAGATGAGTTGGAGGGTGGGTTGGAGCTTGGGATTGAGCTGGGAGAGGAAATGGATGAGGAGCAGGAGGCACACCTGTCTCCAGCCTACAGGAGTAAGTAAAGACAGGATACTACTCACGTGACAAATCAACTAATTTACCATAAAAGATAAGACACGCAAGTCGGAAAATTACATGAATGCAATTCTTATATTAGTACAACAATGCCGGAACTACCCTGTGTAAAGCATAATAAACGGCACAACAGGGAAGAACTTCTCAATGACATTTACTTGAATGGTAGCAATTTAGGATTCCATTTAAAGCTGGAAACCACCTTGTACAACGTAAAAAGCAGTCCCATCATAGATGATTACAATAAAGGACCATGAGATAACCCTTTAAACTGGTTCATGGTTTATCGGCAGATGATGAAATAGGACGTGTCAGCGGGGACCCATCAGAAACCAGCTCCTTGGCGTACTCATTAGATGGCGAGGAGGACTGGATCTGGGGAGTAGAGGGACCTGGGTTTGTGGATGTGCAGGAGATTCGTGCCCAGCTAACGTTCAAGGGCTCGGTCCAAGCGCTAAGAGAGATAAGGTCAGTTTGTACAGTAACTAAAGTAATATTCAGGAGAGCCTCTCCATCACAAATAAGCCTTAGCTATTCGATGGAACAATATTGGGCGGTATTGGTTGCCCAGATCAGTTCATTCCCCGGTAGAAATCGTCCATGCGCTGTAAATGATGGAAGGAAAATTTTGTAAATGAACATCCCTTAATTTCGCCATGCATAACAACAACTAAGGGATGACGCTTATTGAAAACACGGCTCGTGTTAGATGAGAATGATCATGATAGTCAGGACAGGACCTTCCTTTTCAGGGCAACACCTTTTCATCAAAGCTCGACGAAACAATGTTTATTTAAAAATTGACTTGAGATAAATATTTGATTTGATTGACTGAATGGGTTATAGGGAGGTAGGTGTCCTTGCAAACACAATACTATTTCCACTCTTATCATGGTACAATAAGTCCTGTCCGTGTACAGTTGTCGTGAGCGTTTCACTAAAGCACGAGTATTTCCTGGGTTTCAAGGAATCGAAAGGTTGAGTTGCCTCCTGCCCATCTGGTGACATACTGCACAAAGCATTAAGTCCAGGGTTTGAGCTAGGATTTGATCACTGGGGGACAATTTTTCCCCTTGGCTAAAATTTTGGGGGACATTTTTATTTTTAGGGGGACAGATAAATTAATGTTTATTCAACAGTTTTTTACATTGATACAGGCAAGCCAACAAAAACATTTTTTTAGCTGATCCTTGTAATACAAGAACAGTGATCAATACAAACAAGAAAAGTTAAGTTATTGGTGTCAAGACTTTTTTTTCTCGTCATATTTAAACAGAGGATCAATGACTATACTTTATACTTCAAAACATTTCACAGTAGAATCTCGTCTCGGCATCCCCTTGTAAACTTCAATTCCTTTCTTAATTACTGGTAGACGTACATGTACTAATTCTTCTGTTGGCTCTAGCCCAAACATCAAGGGCTGTAGAAAAGTCAAAGTCCCTAACCCTAGTTTGTCAATGTTAGACTTCAGAACAGTAGCATTAGCATCTTGCATACCTTCTGCACTTTGATGAGAATGATAGGTAGCATTTCCTCCCACTCGAAGATTCTTAACACTTTCGAGGCCAACTTCATCCAGAAAATTGAGTAGTGAGTCATACTTAACTGTGGCTATGTCCTCCTTGGCCAGCCAGTAGAGGGCTCTCATTGCTGTGAGGATGGCTTGCGATTGTTCTCTAGGAACACGGCGCTGTGTGTTGCTGAACGTATCCCTCATAGCTTCTTCATTAACAGCATCCTCATGTTCTTAACAGTCTTTATGTCTTTGCAGAGTTGAGGTTCTAAAATTTGTACACCCTTCTGCCGATACAAAGGGGTTGTCGTCTTAGATTTCCGACAAAAATAGCAGAACATCGCCTCCTTTTCATAGCGCAACCATGTGTGATCTCGCAACCAAGTTTTCTGGAAAGTTCATGATTTTTTCAGTTTCCGTTGATCCTCATCCGTTTCTTCCTGATTAATACACTGTTCTTCTTCTGTATCATTTTTCTCTGATTCAGTCTGGCTTCGATTTGGAGCGAAAAAGCTTTCTGTTGTGAAACGTGACTTGAGAATGAACTTTGAACGAACAAAGTGCAGTAAAATATACTTTCCACGTTCTGTTTAGCTTGCAATTTCTGGGATCCCTTCATGTCTGCTTCCCTTCGAGTTTTTCCCTAAATTTTGAAGGGAACAAATTGTCCCCTTGGCCGTTTTTTTAAGGGACAATTTCAATTGCAGTGCGGGATTGGCGCAATGGCACGGCCTGGCTCAAACCCTGGTTAAGTCTGCAACAAAGAAGACTTATGTAAACTTAGTTGTTGTTGATTATTCTTTTCAAAGGTTCTTGCTGCAGATGTTTATGGAAGCCAAGTGTCACGACTGGTGGTTCATACTTTCCTTGGTATTGCGTGATAGCACGTGTCTGACGGACTTCATTGACGATGCCATCAAACTTCACACCACAACTGCGGAATCACTATCTCGGATTAAGGACGGAATTGAGTCGTTAGAGGCCTGGGCTGAGCAGAATTGGTAATTTGCATAGTAAAAAGATCTGTTTAATCATAGCCTGAATATTTAAAAGCACTGACTTGATTAATCTTTAGACTTATAATTAAAATTTATAATACTTTACAGATAATTTTAACGTGGTAAAAGTAAAACGTTTTTATATAGAGCATAAAAGGCAGATATGCATACATTTATTCAGTGACTAAATGCATGGTAGAAAATCATAAATGCCTTGACAGCCTTGTTGTTGGGTTTTGGAAGTCAGCGATTTTGCCTGTCAGTATTGGAAATCATTGTACGCGCTGCTACTATAAAGTACTGTCAACATTTGACCACCATTACAAACATAATACAACCGGAATATACGTCATTAATTCACGTTACAATTTAAGATATGTACAAACATATTTAGAAAAATATGCAATTTAGAAAAAATCGGGATATTGAGAACTTTTCATGACAATTTCCAGAACATATTTAGACCATTTTTTGAGATATTTGTATCTAAGCCTAGTTCTACATCTTCTCAGTTTCTTCATGTCATTCATATCATTGTTCTGTCGTCATAACCCACCATTGACGACTTTAAGAAACAGAAAGAAAAACGAAAAAACTTTGTGAAGGAGGAAGATTTCAAAGCCAAGCGACCAGGAAATCAACGGAAGTAATCATCTTAGGGGATGATATTAAAACCCAAGTGGGGAAACTTCTGTCAAATACTTATAAGGGCGAAAGTTTTCCTTATTAAACTAGCTTTTGCAAAAGCAATATTTATTTCAGAAATAAAAGTAACCACCCAGTATCTATTGTAATCCAATCAGTTATTAAAGTTTATTGCATGAAAGCAACAAGGTAATAATAGCTTTTCCAATGGCGTAAAAAAGGTAAAATTAACAACAACAAAAAACGTAACCCATTTAAACTAGATAACTTGTGTAGGCTATCAGTAAGTATTGCCTTTTCCTCCTGCCACAACCGGGTAATTCACTGTGCATGCTCTGGGCTTTATTAAACCACGGGAGAGGGAGAGAGGGGAGACAGGGAGGTTGCGGTGTTGGGGTCATTGTTAGCAGAAAATTTGTTTAAGGACCGCTACTACTGCACATACTTTTTGCACATCGTCCGAGAAATGCTAATTTCTTTTTACTATGGTGCCTACTAATTCAAAGTTATTTTTACATGGCTTATGACTACGCGACAACGGATGATCTTAGCAAGGGCTGTTGAAATCTAAAAAGGATATTGAGGGTAATAACGCATTCTCATGCATTGTAATGTATTTTAAAGATACTTAGAATTGTTGTTGCTTAATTATCTTAGAAATGTGCGTGCTAACCCCAATTGCCCTTTTGGGTTTCAACAGTCGTTGCTATGATTTGCTTTTCCCGGATAGTAATGAACAGTGTAAAAATAGTTCTGTATTAGGTTAAATCAATATTATTTTTCATTTTGTTTTCCTTGTTTGTAGCCATGGCTACCATTTGTTTTTTGGTCTTCATAAGGAGCACTGGCTCGCTCTTGACAGAGCACTGACCGATGCAAAAGCTGTTTCCAAGAAACAAAAGGACAGCAGTCCATCCTCTGAGGCCAGCAATCCATCACCTCGCACTAGCACCAGTATGGAGAAGGACAAGGAAAGGACTGGAGACAAACAGGAAGATTACTTAGAAACGACCGAGGAGGACAAGGACGAGTACGAGTGCGTTTTATCATGATGTATGGTGCTAATTTTTACCGGTCATATTTTGTTGGCGCAGAAACTCTGTAAACTAATGGCGAGCTCTTCAAAAGCTTGGGTCAGTTATGTAATCTGGGGGGGACAATGTTAAGTTAAGTTAAGTTAAATGTAACTGATAAATGAATCCCTCGGATTAAGGACGGAATTGAGTCGCTAGAGGCCTGGGCTGAGCAGAATTGGTAATTCGCGTATTTAAAAGATCCTTTTATTCTGGACTGAATATTTTAGAGATGATGCACCCATGGTACAATATTGTTGCAAACTAAAAAGGTCTGTTACTCTCTTGGGACAATTAGCTGATATGCTTTAGAAACTGATGTTCCAAAACCTGATACACACTTTTTATGCTAGTTTGTGGAACTGCGTTAAGCTTATCCAGCTTATCACATAGTTAATTTCCTTATATTTTTTATGTAATGTGTCAAAAACGAGGGCAAGTGCTTCGTCATGTTCATCAGGGATTCCAAACACCTCGAAATAATAAATCTAGGAGGTCGAACCTGTTTCTCGGTGTTTGGAACCCCTAATGAAGCACAAAGCCCAATTTTTCAATGTCCATCCTATCTATTAAACTTAAAAATGGTCTCGCTTCCTGGAGCCAGGCATGGAAGGCTTATCTTTATGAAATTCTTATTCTCCAGAAAAGGACACTTTGCATGATTTATTTTACCGATAGTCGTGAACATGCTATTCCATTATTTGCTGATACGAATATCTTACCATTGACGTTTCTATAATGCGAGTTTCCAACTTAATGTACGGCATTTATAATAATAACATGCCCCAAAACACATTGAAACTGTTTGGAAAAACGTCTTTACGCCGATATAACACGCGGTCATCCAGCTCAGGAAAGGTTTACGTCCAAAACACTAGACTAGAAATACAAAAACGTCCTTTTTCTCAATTTGGCGTGAGACTGTGGAATGGTGATAGTGAGATTTAATAAGAGATTTGCCTAAGAAAGTATACAAAGGAGAAATTCGTCAGCTTCTCTTCGATACTTTAGCAAATCAAACTGACTATACCCGAAACGTCTATAATAGTACAGAAAATAGGTCCAGGTAATTAGCTATAACTCGTTAATTTTCAAATTGTTGTTTTCCTTGTGATTTCTTTACCTTTCCTAAATTCTGTTTCTACCGTTCTTAATATCTGATTGTTATAAATGTAATAATAATAATTATAATAATTTTATCCCATAAAAGTTGTAAATCTGACCTGCCTAGATTAGCACTCGTTACCTGCGGGTAAGTCTACTTTCTTGCTTTTTTGGTTGGATTTTGTAATAAAGCTATTAAACTGTTGTTTTTGACAAGACTTCTCAAAAGAAAGTTCTTAAAAGAGCTAGTGAATCTTGTCTTTTTTGTACGAAAATTGAAAAGCCGCTATTGACGAGCGGCAACTCTCATTCTTTACTATGGATGGGGCAAATTCCACATGGTGTCACACAGTACTTCCTTGCGGCAGCAGCAAACAAATTTCATTTACTTTAAACCCTTATTCGAGTCACGTTTGAGTGGCTGCTTCGTACGCGTCTTCTTAAATATTCGTTTTTATAAAGAATGATAGTCTGGAAGATTGCAGTGTGTTAACACCTGAATGCCAGATAAAAAATAAAAATCACACAAGGAACTAGGCGGGAACCTGAAACTAGCTCTGCGTTCAAATTTACAATAAAATCATGTAATAAACAAAGAAAATCAATTAAATTAATATCTAAAAAAGTCTGTGCTTCATCTAGCTATTTTCTTGATGCAACAAGTGTTTAAGCATCTTAATCCAGCAAAAGACCTTGAAAGTTCTTACAATGTTCAGGCTACTACTTAGGACATACTTCTGCATCCGTCCTAGGACATTTCTATTATTATTATTATTATTATTATTATTGTTATTAAATACTTGTGAATTGTTCGTGGCTACCCACGAACAATTCACAAGTATTTAACGAAACATAACGCGCCCATATAATTTTCAGCGATAACGAAACATAGCGAGCATATATAATTTTCAGCGATAACGACACATAGCGCGCGCATATAACTTTCAGCGATAACGACACATAGCGCGCGCATATAATTTTCAGCGATAAACAAATATAGCACGTGCATATAATTTTCAGCATTAACAAAACATTGCGCGCACATATAATTTTCAGCGATAACCAAACATAGCCTGCGCATATAAATGTCAGTGATAATGACACAGCTCGCACATATAAATTTCAGCGATAATGACACATAGCCTGCGCATATAAATTTCAGCGATAATGATAGCACGCACATATAATTTTCATCGATAAGGACACATAGCCCTCGCATATCAATTTTGGCGATAACAAAACCTAACGCACACAGCTAATTTTTAGCAATACCTAAACATAGTGAATGCATATAAGTTTTAGCGAAAACAACACAGCGCGTGCATATAAATTTCAGCGATAATGACACATAGCCTGCGCATATAAATTTCAGCGATAACGATAGCGCGCGCATAATTTTCATCGATAACGACACATACCCCGTGCATATAAATTTCAGCGATAACAAAACCTAACACGCAGAGATAATTTTCAGCAATAATGAAAAGAAGCGCGTTCATAATTTTCAGCAATACCTAAACATAGTGCACGCATATAATTTTGAGTGATAATGACACATAGCGCGCGCATATAACTTTCAGCGATGACGACACATAGCGCGCATATAATTTTCAGCGGTAACGACACAGTGCGCACATATAATTTTCAGCGATAACAAAATTTAGCCCGCGCATATAAATTTTAGCGATAACGACACATACCCCGCGCTTATAAATTTTGGCGATAACCAAACCCAACGCACACATAATTTTCAGCAATACCTAAACATAGTGCACGCATATAATTTTGGACGACAACGACACATACCAGGTGCATATAATTTTAAGCGATAAGGACACATAGCGAGTGCATAAAAATTTCAGCGATAATGAAACATAGCCCACGCATATAGATTTCAACGATAACTACACATAGCCCGCAGATATAATTTTCAGCGATGACGAAACATATCGCAGCCATATAAATTTCAGCGATAAGGACACATAGCCCGCGCATATAAATTTCAGCGATAACGACATAGCGCGCGCATACAATTTTCATCGATAACGACACAGCCCGCGCATATAAATTTTGGCGATAACAAAACCTAATGCGCACAGAAAATTTTCAGCAATAACGAAAGATAGCGCGCGTTTATAATTTTCAGCAATACCTAAACATTGTGCGCACATATAATTTTCAGCGATAACGAAACATAACGCATCCATATAATTTACAGCGATAACGAAACATAGCGAGCACATCTAATTTTCAGCGATAACAACACATAGCGCGCATATAATTTTAAGCGATAACGACACAGTGCGCGCATACAATTTTTAGCGATAGGGACACATAGTGTGCGCATATAGTTTTCACCGATAGCCAAACTTAGCCCACGCATACAATTTTTATCGATAACGACACATAGCCTGCGCATATAAATTTTAGCGAAAACGACACATAGCGCGCGCATATAATTTTGAGCGATAACCAAACATAGCTCGCGCATATAAATTTCAGCGATAATGACACATAGCCCGCGAATATAAATTTCAGTAATGACGATAGCAAGCGCATATAATTTTCATCGATAACAACACATAGCGCGCGCATATAGTTTTCAGCGATAACCAAACATAACGCACCCATATAATTTACAGCGATAACGAAACGTAGTGAGCACATATAATTTTCACCGATAACGACACATAGCGCGCGCACATAACCTTAAGCGATAACGACACATAGCGCGCGTATTTAATTTTCAGCGATGAACAAACATAGCACATAGCATATAAATTTCAGCATTAACCAAACATGGCGCGCGCATATAAATTTTAGCTATAATGACAGGTAGCGCACGCATATAATTTTCAGCGATAACGAAACTTAGCGCGCACATATAATTTTCAGCGATAATGACACATGGCGCGCGCATATAATTTTCAGCGGTAACCAAACATAGCTCGCGCATATAATTTTCCGCAATACCAAGACTTAGCGCGCGCATATAATTTTAAGCGATACCAAAATATAGACTAATATAGTTATTCGCATATAATTTCCAAACATAGCAAGCGTACATAATTTTCAGTGTGCGCATATAATTTAGGCAATAACGACACATAGCGCGCGCATATGATTTTCAGCGATAACCAAACATAGCCTCGCATATCACTTTCAGCGATAATGACACATACCCGCGCATATAAATTTCAGCGATAACGTCACATAGCCCGCGTATCTAAATGTCAGCGATAACGACACATAGCCGGTGGATATAATTTTAAGTGATAACGACACATAGCACACGCATATAAATTTCAGCGATAACAACACATAGCGCGCGCACATAATTTTCAGCAATAACCAAACAGCCTATGCATATAAATTTCAGCGATAATGACACATAGCCTGCGCATATAAATTTCAGCAATAATGACACATAACCTGCACATATAAATGTCAGCGATAATAACTGTAACGCTACGCTATTCTAGGGGCGCAACGAGTGATAAATAGACGACCAACAGTCATAACTAAACAACAACTCAATGCTTTATTAAACAAAAGCAAAGCACATGGCAAAGAGGTCACGTGACTAACATGACGTCACACCTTTCCTTTTGCGAAAAAAATAAAAAAAATAAATAAGAAAGTTGTACACTAAACGCAGTACTCGCAAATGAGGTTGCCATAACGGACTGAAACAAATAATGTCAAATAACAAATAACAGTCTCTTAACTTCAACTTGGTGATAATAATAATCAACTTCATCAAGGGTAACATTCTAAAGTTCTTAAACAAAGTCCTGTAAGTACTGTGGTGCCCTTGACACTCGTCCACTCCTTGTCACAACTGAGGTTGGCTTTGTTGTGGGAGGTGGCTCCTGGCTTGGGGACACTGTCACCGGCTCTGCCTGCTTGGGTAGATCAACAGGGGTGTTTTGGACTGGTTGACCTGTGGCTTTGGGTGTGGTTGGTACAGCTGTTGTGGGTGATGTGCCCGTCTGGTTGTGTTGGGGTTGCATGACAAGTCTGGTTTCAGCCGACTGACCGAATGGTTCCTTGGACTGGCGAAGATGTCGTCGATTTCTCTTGTACAATTTGCCATCTTCAGTCCGGACTTCGTACGACCGAATGTCAACTTGTCCTTCAACACACGCTTTGAACCACTTCCGTTCTCTGTCACCTTGTTTAGGGGCGACTCGCACAATCTCTCCTGACTGTAAGGGTGGAAGTTCTTTGCTGGTCCGGTTGTAGTACTTGGTTTGTTTGGACTTCTGCTTGATCAGTTTCTCCTTCACATCTTCTTGGACCTTTGGCTTTAGCAAAGAACTGCTGGTGGGAAGCAGCGTTCTTGTTCTGCGACCGAACATCCTTTGGGCGGGAGAACTTGACATTCCTTCAGTAGGAGTATTTCTCCAATCCAACAGGGACTAGTAAACATCTGTGCCGGCTTGCTTGGCTTTCTTCATGATGTTTTTCGCAGTCTCGACTTTGCCATTGCTCTGGGGATAGCCAGGCGAACTTGTGATGACTTCGAACTCGTAGTTGGCTGCAAAGTCTTTGAATTCCAGAGAGTTGAATGGCATGTTGTCACTGATTAGCTGATTTGGAATTCCATGGACTGAAAACTGCTTGCGGAGTTTCTTGGCTGTGTTTGCTGCAGTCTTGCTCTCTAGTCTGTCCACTTCAAAGTAACTTGAGTAATAGTCAACCACACAGAGATAGTCTGTATCATCTAGTGTGAAAACATCTACTCCAATCTTCTGCCAAGAGCGATCAGCAATTTCATGACAGATGAGAGGCTCTTTTGGTTGGCTTGACTGATAACAAGAGCAGATATCGCACTTTGAAATGTAATCAGTTAGTTCTGAGTTCATGCCTGGCCAATACACAGTTTCTCTAGCCCTGCGAAGGCAACTCTGAATTCCAGTGTGAGCTCCATGCAACTTCTCTTTAATTCTTGCGCGTAGACTCAAGGGGATGACACAACGCTGTCCTTTGAAGATTAGGCCATCTTGTGCTGATAACTCATCTCTAACTAGGAAGTACGGGTGGAGAGACACAGGGACTTCCTTCTTCGTTTCTCGCCATCCACTGATGATGGTCTTCTTCAACTGTTGGAGAGTGTCATCTTGAGCTGTTTCTGCTTGAATTTCTGTTAGCTGAGGCTCTGAGACAGAGAGAAAATCAGCTGCATGAATGGACTCAGTTTCCTCCTCTGCTTTAGACTGAGTGATGTTCTTTAAAGAAGCTCTTGATAAGGTATCAGCCAAGTACATCTCAGAACCAGGTTTGTACTTCAAGTCAACATCATACTGCTGGAGTCGAAGCAGTAGTCGCTGTAGACGTTTTGGTGCTGAAACAAGGGGCTTCTTGTAAATTGATATCAGAGGTTTGTGGTCGGTCCACAAAATCACTCGTCTTCCAAACGTGTAATGATGATTGTGTTCTAGCCCGAAGACTTGAGCCAGAAGCTCTTTCTCGATCTGAGAATATCTCTGCTCCGTTGGGGTGAGTGCACGACTTGCATATGTAACCGGCTGACCCTCTTGCATTAGAACAAATCCAAGGCCGTTTTGAGATGCATCACCTTGTCCTTCAGTTTGAGCTTGTGGACTGAAATACTTAAGGACTGGGGCTTGTGTAACAGCAGTTTTGAGAGACTGGAAGGCATCCTCTTGTTCCTGTGTCCAATGCCATTCAACGTCCTTGTGTGTTAGTTTGCGGAGAGGCTCACATAACGCTGACAGGTTACTGAGAAACTTCGAAAGGTACTTAACCATGCCAATGAGACGCTGAACACCCTGGACATCAGTGGGGGTTTCCATTTTCACAATGGCCTCAATCTTCTTGGGGTCGGGTTTGACTCCTTCATTGCTTAACAGATGTCCAATGAATGGTACTTGGCTGCATTTGAAGTCGAACTTGGCTTTGTTTAATTTGATGTTCCTGTCTCTGCATCTTTGTAGTAGGCGTACAAGGTTTGCGTCATGATCCTTGTCTGCTTCTTCCTTGGTGTCACCTTGGCCTGTAATCAGCAAATCGTCTGCTATTCTGTAGACTCCAGGTAATCCTTGCAGGTTTTCATCTAGCTTTTGCTGAAAGTATTCAGGTGCTGGGCTAATTCCATATGGCATCCTTAACCACCGATGTCTGCCCCATGGTGTCTGAAATGTAGTTAGGCGGCTCGACTGATCATCTAATTCGATCTGGAGAAAGCCACCTTTCAGATCTGCTTTGGAAAAGACTCGTGCTTTCTCAAGTTCAGGAAGAATGTCATCAATGACAGGCAAAGGATAGTGGCTTCGACTGAGTGCCTCATTCAGGGGTCTGGGGTCGATGCAAACTCTGACTTTCCCATTCGCTTTCGCTGTCACCACTGCACTGGACACCCACTTAGTTGGCTCTTCTACTTTCTCTAAGACACCAACACTGACAAGACGGTCAATTTCTTCTTTGAACTTTCCTTTCAACGCGACAGGTACTCTGCGGGGAGGCATTATAACTGGTGGGACAGATTCATTTACTTCTAAGTGTAACTTTCCGTCCATTTTTCCAAGTCCTTTGAAGAGGTCTCCAAAGTCGGTTAACACTTGCTCCTTAGTAAGAGAACTACTCGGTGAGGCAGTGAAGACTTCATTGTTGCTCAAGAGTTGGATATTGTGATGTTGGACTACAATGAAACCCATCTGCTGTGCAGCACGAGCTCCTAGTAATGGTGTATAACTGCCATCCACTACAACAAACTCAGCGTTGTATTTCTTTCTAGTCTTAGGATTGCGCATGCTGATTCTTGTTGTTCCAAGTGCTGGGATTCGTTCCTTGTTGTAGGCTGTCAACAACTTGTTTGTCTTCTGAACCTCTGCTCCTTCTGGAAGGTATTCCTTTGGGAGTACATTGCATGATGCACCAGAGTCAATCTGCATTTTTACGGTCTTTCCTTGTATTTCCATAGCTGCATAAATCTTACTTGGGAAATCACTGACATCAACCACTTCAGGAGTATTCACATTAACATCTTCTGTGGAGAGGTCTACAGCCAAAAGTTCTTCCTCTGACGAGGTGACAGCTTCAAGAGCATTCACTTTCTTCCAATTGCTTTTCTTGGAGCTAGGTTTCGTAGCCTTTGGCTTCTTTTCCTTAGAGACACTCTTCTTTCCATGAAGATGACACTTGCTCGCTACGTGATTCTCTTTCTTGCACTTCTTGCAGATTTGGCCAAAAGCAGGACACTTTTCTCTATTTCTTTCGTGAGACTTGCCACAAAATTTACAGTCGTCGACCATACTGGTGTGTGACTTTGGACGAGATGATTTGAGCGCGTTGACTTCACTTGATTCCTTGCCTTGACTTGGCATATCTTGGACTTGCAATTTAGTCGCTTCGGCTGCTCGACAGCTATCAAGGCATTTTTCCAGAATTAATTTCGGTTCCTGGAGAAGCTTTTTCCTCTGACCATTGTCCCTGATACCACAGACTAAATGGTCTCGGATTAAATCATCTTTTAACAAACCAAATTCGCAGGTTTCGGCAAGTGTGCGAAGCGCTGTTGTGTATGCATCAATCGACTCATCTGCTTGTTGTGAACGATTATTGAACTTGTATCTTTCATAAATCACATTCTTTCGTCCTATGCAGTAGTTCTGCCACAACTCGAGGACTTTATCCATGTTTTCCCTCTCAGCGTCCGACGAGAACGGCAAACCAGTGTGTATTTCCAGCGCATCTGGACCGATACACGTGATAAACGTGGCGACACGAAGCGTTGAAGGTTGTTTGTCCAAGCCAGTGACAATTTCATACGCTTTCCAAACCTGTACCCACTTTTTCCAATTGGCAGCCAGGTTTCCTTTAGTGTCGAATTTCTGGGGAAGTGATACATTGGCAATAAACCCTGATTGCGGCGGGCTAATAACGGGAGGAGCATCTGCTTCGTCCAGCATGTCCGTGGATTCAAAATGGCGGCACGTTGAAGCACAATCTTCACACAATTGAGACTTTGAAAGCTTGAATTCACTCTACAGCGGCTTTCTACAACACGACGACTACCACGTCTGACACCATGTAACGTTACGCTATTCTAGGGGCGCAACGAGTGATAAATAGACGACCAACAGTCATAACTAAACAACAACTCAATGCTTTATTAAACAAAAGCAAAGCACATGGCAAAGAGGTCACGTGACCAACATGACGTCACAATAACAAAGCTTGCGCATATAAATTTCAGCGATAATTGCACATAGCCTGTGCATATAAATTTCAGCGGTAACGATAGCGCGCACATATAATTTTCATCGATAATGACACATAGCCCACGCATATAAATTTTGGCGATAACAAAACCTAACGCACACATAATTTTCAGCAATACCTAAACATAGTGAACGCATATAGTTTTGAGCGACAACGACAAATAGCGCTTGCATATAATTTTCAGCGATAACGACACAGCCTGTGCATATAATTTTCAGCGATCACGACACATAGTGTGCGCATATAATTTTCATCGATAACCAAACTTAGACGCATAAAAATTTCAGCAATAATGACACAGCCTGTGCATAAGAATTTTAGCGACAACAACACATAGCGCGCGCATATAAATTTGAGCGATAACCAAACATAGCCTACGCATATAAATTTCAGCGATAATGACGCATAGCCCGCGCATATAAATTTCAGTGATGACGATAGCGTGCGCATATAATTATTATCGATAACGACACATAGCCTGCGCATATAAATTTCAGCGATAACAAAACCTAATGCGCACAGATAATTTTCAGCAATAACAAAAAATAGCGTGCGTTTATAATTTTCAGCAATACCTAAACATAGTGCACGCATATAATTTTGAGCGATAACGACACATAGCGCGCGCTCTAATTTTCAGCGATAGCGAAACAAAACGCGCCCATATAATTTTCAGCGATAACAAAACATAGCGAGCACATATAATTTTCAGCGATAACGACACATAGCACGCATATGATGAATTATTTTATTATTTATGAAATTTTAGAATTGTAATTTTGAACTTCTATTTTATTTTTAATTTAATATTTATTGTAAGGCGCAGTTGAATATTTTTATAGAAACTGCGCGGTACAAATTTAAATTTATTATTATTATTACATAATTTTCAGCGGTAATGACACATAGCGCGCGCATTTAATTTTCGGCGATAACGACTCATAGCCCGCGCATATAAATTTTGGCAATAACGAAACAGCCCACGCATATAAATTTCAGCGATAACTACACAGAGATCGCGCATATAATTTTCAGCAATAACAAAACATATCGCACGCATATAATTTTAAGCAATAACGACACAGCGTATGCAGATAAATTTTAGCGATAATGACACACAGCCTGCGCATATAATTTTCAGCGATAACGAAACATATCGAATGCAAATAATTTTTTAGCGAGAACGACACATAGCGCATGCAGATAAATTTCATTGATAATGACACATAGCGCGCGCATATATATTTTAGCGATAATGACACAAGACGCATATAATTTTTAGCAATGACAACACATAGTGTGCGCATATAATTTTCACCGATAACCAAACTTAGCACACACAAAAAAATTTCAGCAATAATGACACATAGCACGCGCATATAAATTTCAGCGATAATGACACATAGCACGCGCATATAAATTTCAGCAATAATGACACATAGCACGCGCATATAAATTTTAGCGATAATGACACATAACGCGCGCATAGAAATTTCAGCGATAATGACACATAGCCCACGCATATAAATTTCAGTGAAAACGATAGCGCACGCATATAACTTTCATCGATAACGACACATAGCCCGCACATATAAATTTCAGCGATAACAAAAGATAATTTTCAGCAGGAACGAAAGATAGCGCACGTTTATAATTTTCAGCAATACCTAAACATAGTGCGCGCATATAATTTTTAGCGATAACGACACATAGCGCACCCATATAACTTTCCGCGATAACAACACATAGCTCGCATATAATTTCAGTGGTAACGACACATAGCGCGCACATATAATTTTCAGTAATAACGACACATAGTGCGCGCATATAATTTTCAGGGATAACGACACATAATGTGCGCATATAGTTTTCACCGATAACCAAACATCGCCCGTGCATATAAATTTCAGCAATAATCAAACATAGCCCCCCCATATAAATTTCAGCAATAATGACACATAGCCCGCACATATAAATTTCAGCGATAATGACACAGCCCGTAGCCCGCATATAATTTTCAGCGGTAACGAAACATAGCGAGCACATCTAATTTTTAGCGATAACGACACATAGCGCACCCATATAACTTCCCGCGATAACAACACATAGCGCGCATATAATTTTCAGTGGTAACGACACAGCGCGCACATATAATTTTCAGTAATAACGACACATAGTGCGCGCATATAATTTTCAGGGATAACGACACATAATGTGCGCATATAGTTTTCACCGATAACCAAACATCGCCCGTGCATATAAATTTCAGCAATAATCACACATAGCCCGCGCATATAAATTTCAGCGATAATGACACATAGCCCGCACATATAAATTTCATCGATAATGACACACAGCGCGCACATATAAATTTCAGTGATAATGACACATACCTCGCGCATGTAAATTTCAGCGATAAGGACACATAGCCCACGGATATAAATTTCAGCGATAACGACACATGGCGCGCGAATATAATTTTCAGCATTAACCAAACATAGCGTGCGCATATAATTTTCAACGATAATGACACATAGGGCGCGCATATAATTTTTAGCGATAACCAAACATAGCGCGTGCATATAATTTTCAGCGATAATGAAACATAGCGCTCACATATAATTTTCAGCTATAAACAAAAATAGCACGCACATATATTTTTCAGCATTAACCAAACATGGCGCGTGCATATAAATTTTAGCTATAATGACAGATAGCGGGCGCATATAATTTTTAGCGATAACAAAACTTTGTGCGCACGTATAATTTTCAACGATAATGACACATAGTGCGCGCATATAATTTTTAGCGATAACCAAACATAGCGCGTGCATGTAATTTTCAGCATTAACCAAACATAGTGCTCGCATATAATTTTCAGCAATATTACCCAAACATAGCATGCGCATATAATTTTTAGCAATACCGAGACTTAGCGCGCGCAAATAATTTTAAGCGGTAAGGAAAGATATAGCATTTGCATATAATTTCCAAACATAGCAAGTGTGTATAATTTTCAGCGTGCGCATATAATTAAGGGAATAACGACACATAGCGCACGCATATAATTTTCAGGGATAACCAAACATAGCCCAGGCATATAATTTTCAGCGATATCGAAACAAAGCGAGCACACATAATTTTCAGCGATAACGACACATAGCGCATGCATACAACTTTCAGCAATAACGAGACATAGTGTGCGCATATAGTTTTCACCGATAACCAAACTTACCCAGGCATATAAATTTCAGCGATAATGACACATGAGCCGCGAATAAAAATTTCCGCGACAACGACACATAACGCGCGCATATAATTTTGAAAGATAACCAAACATAGCCTGCGCATGTAAATTTCAGCAATAATGACACCTAGCCGCGCATATAAATTTCAGCGATAATGACACGTAGCTCGCGCATATAAATTTCAGTGAAAATGACACACAGCGGGCGCATATAAATTTCAGCGATAATGATAATTACCCCGCGCATATAAATTTCAGCGATAAGGACACATAGCCTGCCCATATAAATTTCAACGATAACGACTCATAGCGCGCATACATAATTTTCAGCAATAACCAAACAGCGCGCAAATATAATTTTCAGCATTAACCAAACATAGCGTCCGCATATAATTTTTTAGGGATTATGACACATAGGGCACGCATATAATTTTCACCGATAACCAAACATAGCGCTCGCATTTAATTTTCAGCGATAATGACACATAGCGCGCGCATATAAATTTCAGCGAAAACATTAGCGCGCACATATAATTTTCATCGATAACAACACATAGCCCGCGCATATAAATTTTGGCTATAACAAAACCAAAGGCATACAGAAAATTTTCAGCAATACCTAAAAATAGTAAACGCATATAATTTGGGGCGACAACGACACATAGCATGTATATAATTTTCAGCGATAAGAAAATTTAGCCTGCGCATATAAATTTCAGCAATAATGACACAGCCCACGCATATAAATTTCAGCGATAATGAGACATAGCCTGCGCATATAAGTTTCAGCGATAACGATAGCGCGCGCACATAATTTTCATCGATAACAACACAGAGCCTGCACATATAAATTTTTTTTCGATAACAAAACCTAACGCACACAGATAATTTTCAGCAATACCTAAACATGGTGCACGCATATAATTTTGAGCGACAAAGAGACATAGCCCGCGCATATAATTTTCAGCGATAACGAAAGATATCGCATGCATATAATTTTCAGCGATAACAACACATAGTGCATGCAGATAAATTTCAGCGTTAATGACACATAGCCTGCTTATATAAATTTCAGCAATAATGACACATAGCGCGCGCATATAATTTTCAGCGATAATGACACATAGGCCGTGCATGTAATTTTTAGCGATAACGACACATAGTGTGCGAATAGAACTTTCACAGATACATATAATTTTCAGCGATAACGACACATAGTGTGCGCAAATAATTTTCACCGATAACCAAACTTAGCCCAGGCATATAAATTTCAGCGATAATGACACAGCCTGTGCAAAAAAATTTTAGCGACAATAACACATCGCGCGAGCGTATAATTTTGAGCGATAACCAAACATAGCCCGCGCTTATTAATTTCAGCGATAATGACACATAGCCTGCGTATAAAAATTTCAGCATCAACGACACATAGTGCGCGCATATAATTTTGAGCGATAACCAAACATAGCCTGCGCATATAAATTTAAGCGATGACACATAGCCCGCGCATATAAATTTCAGCAATAATGACACAGACAGCGCATATAAATTTCAGCGATAATAACACATAGCCTGCGCATATAAATTTCAGCGATAACGATAGTGCGCACATTTATCAATAAATTTATCGATAATGACACAAAGCCCGCTCATATAAATTTTGGCGATAACCGAACCTAACGCACACAGATAATTTTCAGCAATACCTACACATAGTGAATGCATATAATTTTGAGCAAAAACGACACATAGCTCGTGCATATAATTTTCAGCGATAACAAAATTTTGCCCACGCATATAAATTTCAGCGATAATGACACAGCCCGCGCATATAAATTTCAGCGATAACGAGAAGCGCGCACATACAATTTTCATCGATAATGACACATAGCCCGCGCATATAAATTTTGGCGAAAACCAAACCTAACGCACACAGATAATTTTCATCAGTACCTAAACATAGTGCACGCATATAATTTTGAGTGACAACGACACATAGCGCGTGCATATAATTTTCAGCAATAGCGACACATAACGTGTGCAGATAAATTTCAGTGATAATGACACATAGCCCGCGCATATAAATTTCAGCGATAATGACACATAGCCCGCGCATCTAAATTTCAGTTATAACGACACATAGCGTGCGCATATAATTTTGAGCGATAACCAAACATAGCCCGCGCATATAAATTTCAGCAATAATTACACATAGTCCGCGCATATAAATTTTAGTGATAATGACACAGCCCGCGCATATAAATTTCAGCGATAATGACTTAGCCCTTGCATATAAATTTCAGCGATAATAACACATAGCCTGCGCATATAAATTTTCGCGATAACCAAACCTAATGCACACAGATAATTTTCAGCAATACCTAAACATAGTGAATGCATATAATTTTGAGCGACAAAGACACAGCGCGTGCATATAATTTTCAGGGATAACAAAATTTAGCCCACGCATATTAATTTGTGATAATGACAAAGCCCGTGCATATAAATTTTAGTGATAATGACACATAGCCTGCGCATATAAATATCAGCGATAAAAAGCACGCGCACACAATTTTCATCAATAACGACACATGGCCAGTGCACATGTAAATTTTGGCGAAAACCAAACCTAACGCACACAGATAATTTTTATCAATACCTAAACATAGTGCACGCACATAACTTTGAGAGACGACACAGAGCGCGTGCAAAATATTTTTCAGCGATAACGAGACATAGCGTGTGCATAAAAATTTCAGCGTTAACGATAGCGCGCACATAAAATTTTTATTGATAACGACACATAGCCCGTGCATATAAATTTTCGCGATAACCAAACCTAACGCACACAGATAATTTTCAGCAATACCTAAACATAGTGAATACATATAATTTTAAGCAACAACGACACATAGCGCGTGCATATAATTTTCAGTGATAACAAAATTTAGCCCACGCATATTAATTGCAGCGATAATGACAAAGGCCGTGCATATAAATTTTAGCGATAATGACACATAGTCTGCGCATATAAATTTCAGCGATAACAAGAAGCGTGCGCATACAATTTTCATCGATAACGACACATAGCCTGCGCATATAAATTTTGGCGAAAACCAAACCTAACGCACACAGATAATTTTCAGCACTACCTAAAGATAGTAAACGCATATAATTCTGAGCGACAACGACACATAGCGCGTGCATATAATTTTAGGTGATAACAAAATTTAGCCCGCGCATATAAATTTCAGCGATAATGACACAGCCCGCGCATATAAATCTCAGCGATAATGACACATAGCGTGCACATATAAATTTCAGCGATAACGATAGCGCGCGCATATAATTTTCATTGATAACGACACATAGCCCGCACATATAAATTTTGGCGAAAACCAAACCTAACGCACACAGATAATTTTCAGCAATACCTAAACATAGTGCACGCATATAATTTTGAGTGACAACGACACATAGCGCGTGCATATAATTTTCAGCAATAGCGACACATAACGTGTGCAGATAAATTTCAGTGATAATGACACAAAGCCCGCGCATATAAATTTCAGCGATAATGACACATAGCCCGCGCATATAAATTTCAGTTATAACGACACATAGCGTGCGCATATAATTTTGAGCGATAACCAAACATAGCCCGCGCATATAAATTTCAGCGATAATTACACATAGTCCGCGCATATAAATTTCAGTGATAATGACACAGCCCGCGCATATAAATTTCAGCGATAATGACTTAGCCCTTGGATATAAATTTCAGCGATAATAACACATAGCCTGCGCATATAAATTTTCGCGATAACCAAACCTAATGCACACAGATAATTTTCAGCAATACCTAAACATAGTGAATGCATATAATTTTGAGCGACAAAGACACAGCGCGTGCATATAATTTTTTAGGGATAACAAAATTTAGCCCACGCATATTAATTTCAGTGATAATGACAAAGCCCGTGCATATAAATTTTAGCGATAATGACACATAGCCTGCGCATATAAATTTCAGCGATAAAAAGCACGCGCACACAATTTTCATCAATAACGACACATGGCCTCCACATGTAAATTTTGGCGAAAACCAAACCTAACGCACACAGATAATTTTTATCAATACCTAAACATAGTGCACGCACATAACTTTGAGAGACGACACAGAGCGCGTGCAAAATATTTTTCAGCGATAACGAGACATAGCGTGTGCATAAAAATTTCAGCGTTAACGATAGCGCGCACATAAAATTTTTATTGATAACGACACATAGCCCGTGCATATAAATTTTCGCGATAACCAAACCTAACGCACACAGATAATTTTCAGCAATACCTCAACATAGTAAATACATATAATTTCAAGCAACAACGACACATAGCGCGTGCATATAATTTTCAGTGATAACAAAATTTAGCCCACGCTTATTAATTGCAGCGATAATGACAAAGCCCGTGCATATAAATTTTAGCGATAATGACACATAGTCTGCGCATATAAATTTCAGCGATAACAAGAAGCGTGCGCATACAATTTTCATCGATAACGACACATAGCCTGCGCATATAAATTTTGGCGAAAACCAAACCTAACGCACACAGATAATTTTCAGCACTACCTAAACATAGTAAACGCATATAATTCTGAGCGAGAACGACACATAGCGCGTGCATATACATGTAATTTTAGGTGATAACAAAATTTAGCCCGCGCATATAAATTTCAGCGATAATGACACAGCCCGCGCATATAAATCTCAGCGATAATGACACATAGCTTGCACATATAAATTTCAGCGATAACGATAGCGCGCATATAATTTTCATCGATAACGACACATAGCCCGCACATATAAATTTTGGCGAAGACCAAACCTAACGCACACAGATAATTTTCAGCAATACCTAAACATAGTGCACGCATATAATTTTGAGCGAGAACGACATAGCGCGTGCATATAATTTTCAGTGATAACGACACATAGCGCGTGCATATAAATTTTTTTCGAAAACGACACAAAGCCTCCGCATATAATTTTCAGCGATCACGACACATAGTGTGCGCATATAATTTTCATCGATAACCAAACTTAGCCCACGCATAAAAATTTCAGCGATAATGACTTAGCCCTTGCATATAAATTTCAGCGATAATAACACATAGCCTGCGCATATAAATTTTCGCAATAACCAAACCTAACGCACACAGATAATTTTCAGCAATACCTAAACATAGTGAATGCATATAATTTTCAGCGACAAAGACACAGCGCGTGCATATAATTTTCAGGGATAACAAAATTTAGCCCACGCATATTAATTTCAGCGATAATGACAAAGCCCGTGCATATAAATTTTAACGATAATGACACATAGCCTGCGCATATAAATTTCAGCGATAAAAAGCACGCGCACACAATTTTCATCAATAACGACACATAGCCTGCACATGTAAATTTTGGCGAAAACCAAACCTAACGCACACAGATAATTTTTATCAATACCTAAACATAGTGCACGCACATAATTTTGAGAGACGACACAGAGCGCGTGCAAATATTTTTCAGCGATAACGACACATAGCGTGTGCAGAAAAATTTCAGCGTTAACGATAGCGCGCACATAAAATTTTTATCGATAACGACACATACCCCGCGCATATAAATTTTCGCGATAACCAAACCTAATGCACGCAGATAATTTTCAGCACTACCTAAAGATAGTAAACGCAGATAATTCTGAGCGACAACGACACATAGCGCGTGCATATAATTTTAGGTGATAACAAAATTTAGCCAGCGCATATAAATTTCAGCGATAATGACACAGCCTGCGCATATAAATCTCAGCGATAATGACACATAGCGTGCACATATAAATTTCAGCGATAACGATAGCGCGCGCATAAAATTTTCATCGATAACGACACATAGCCCGCACATATAAATTTTGGCGAAAACCAAACCTAACGCACACAGATAATTTTTAGCAATACCTAAACATAGCGCACGCATATAATTTTGAGCGAGAACGACATAGCGCGTGCATATAATTTTCAGTAATAACGACACATAGCGCGTGCATATAAATTTTTTTGGATAACGACACAAAGCCTGCGCATATAATTTTCAGCGATCACGACAGATAGTGTGCGCATATAATTTTCATCGATAACCAAACTTAGCCCACGCATAAAAATTTCAGCGATGACACATAGCCCGCACATAAAAATTTCAGCGAGAACAACGCATAGCGCGCATATAATTTTGAGCAATGACCAAACATAGCCGGCGCATATAAATTTCAGCGATAATTACAAATAGCCCGTGCATATAAATTTCATTTATGATGATAGCGTGTGCATATAATTTTTATCGATAACTTCACATAGCCTGCGCATATAAATTTCAGCGATAACAAAACCTAATGCACACAGATAATTTTCAGCAATAACGAAAGATAGTGCGCGTTTATAATTTTTAGCAATACCTTAACATAGTGCACACATATCATTTTGAGCGATAACGACACAGCACACGCATATGATTTTCAGCGATAACGAAACAACGCGGCCATATAATTTTCAGCGATAACGAAACATGGCGAGAACATATAATTCTTAGCGATAATGACACAGCGCACACATATAACTTTCAGTGATAACGACACATAGCGCGCATATAATTTTCACATAGCGCGCAAATAATTTTCAGCAATAACAAAACTTAGCGCGTGCATATAATTTTCAGCGATGACGACTTATAGCGCGCGCATTTAATTTTTAGCATTAACCAAACATAGCTCGTGCATATAATTTTCAGCGATAACGACACATAGCGCGTGCATATAAATTTTTTTCGAAAACGACACAAAGCCTCCGCATATAATTTTCAGCGATCACGACACATAGTGTGCGCATATAATTTTCATCGATAACCAAACTTAGCCCACGCATAAAAATTTCAGCGATAATGACTTATCCCTTGCATATAAATTTCAGCGATAATAACACATAGCCTGCGCATATAAATTTTCGCGATAACCAAACCTAACGCACACAGATAATTTTCAGCAATACCTAAACATAGTGAATGCATATAATTTTGAGCGACAAAGACACAGCGCGTGCATATAATTTTCAGGGATAACAAAATTTAGCCCACGCATATTAATTTCAGCGATAATGACAAAGCCCGTGCATATAAATTTTAGCGATAATGACACTTAGCCTGCGCATATAAATTTCAGCGATAAAAAGCACGCGCACACAATTTTCATCAATAACGACACATAGCCTGCACATGTAAATTTTGGCGAAAACCAAACCTAACGCACACAGATAATTTTTATCAATACCTAAACATAGTGCACGCACATAATTTTGAGAGACGACACAGAGCGCGTGCAAATATTTTTCAGCGATAACGACACATAGCGTGTGCATAAAAATTTCAGCGTTAACGATAGCGCGCACATAAAATTTTTATTGATAACGACACATAGCCCGCGCATATAAATTTTCGCGATAACCAAACCTAACGCACACAGATAATTTTCAGCAATACCTAAACATAGTGAATACATATAATTTTAAGCAACAACGACACATAGCACGTGCATATAATTTTCAGTGATAACAAAATTTAGCCCACGCATATTAATTGCAGCGATAATGACAAAGCCCGTGCATATAAATTTTAGCGATAATGACACATAGTCTGCGCATATAAATTTCAGTGATAACAAGAAGCGTGCGCATACAATTTTCATCGATAACGACACATAGCCTGCGCATATAAATTTTGGTGAAAACCAAACCTAACGCACACAGATAATTTTCAGCAATACCTAAACAAAGTAAACGCATATAATTCTGAGCGACAACGACACATAGCGCGTGCTATGTAACGGCACAGCACACGCATATGATTTTCAGCGATAACGAAACAACGTGGCCATATAATTTTCAGCGATAACGAAACATGGCGAGCACATATAATTCCTAGCGATAATGACACATAGCGCACACATATAACTTTCAGTGATAACGACACATAGCGCTCATATAATTTTCACATAGCGCACACATAATTTTCAGCAATAACAAAACTTAGCGCGTGCATATAATTTTCAGCGATGACGACTTATAGCGCGCGCATTTAATTTTTAGCATTAACCAAACATAGCTCGTGCATATAATTTTCAGCGATAACGACACATAGCGCGCGCATACAATTTTCAGCATTAACCAAACTTAGCACGCGCATATAATTTTAAGCGATAACGAAACATAGTGCGCGCATACAATTTTCAGCGATAACAACACATAGCGCGCGCATATAATTTTTGGCAATAACGACACATAGCTGCCGTATATAATTTTCAGCGATAATGAAACATAGCACGCACATATAATTTTCAGTGATAATGAAACATAGCGCGCACATATTTTTCAGCAATAATGAAACATAGTACACGAATATAAGTTTCAGCGATAATGAAACATAGCGTGCCCATATAATTGTCAGTGAGAATGAAACAAAGTACGCGCATATAATTTTTTAGCAATAACGAAACTTAGCGCACGCATATAATTTTCAGCGACAACGAAACAGCGCGCGCATATAATTTTGAGCTATAAAGAAACAATGCGCTCATTTAATTTTCGGTGATAAAGAAACAGCGTGCGCATATAATTCTCAGCAATAACGAAACATAGCGCACGGATATAATTTTCATCAATAAAGAAAGATAGCACGTGCAAATAGTGTTAGCGATAAAAAAATACATTGTGCGCATATAATTTTAAGCAATAAAGAAACAGCGTGCATATGTTTGTTTTTAAACATTTGAACACCAATTTTGAAATGTTTTTCTGTTTGCTTAGGCTCATCGAGGCTTTTAGCTGCTTTACAAACCTCATGCTTGATTAACACCATATTTTTTTTCATGTTGTAAAACCACTCTCAGCGTCAAATCAAGGAAAATATACAGAACAATAAAGTTTAAAGTTGTTTATATTCCAGAGCAATTTTATTTCGTTTTGATCAGTTTAGTAAGCCCTAAATAACATTTTAATAGGAAGGCTTTTTCAATAACTGACACAGTCCACCACACGAGATATGTCCAGAAATGCACGCTAATGAGATGCATGAACTGTATGATAGACATCACAAAGTGTCCCCTACCCTAAATTCTTACCAAAACACAAATAATTCTGTCAAACATGAAGTCATATGAAAATGACAAAAAGGTCTGTCTTATATAAAGTACCCAAAATCAGGGTTAGGTGCATTTCTGGACATAAGTGGTTTATTTAGCTGACAAGTGCATCAAGGCCATGTTGTGTTCAGTTTTGTGCGCAAGCACAGTTAGAAACTAATTTTCAGGCCTGATATTTTATAGTAATTAATTTTCAATTCGTTATTTTTTAAACTATCAGTAAAGGCAGGTTTATAACCTCTGATTAGTTAGTCTGACTTGCGCCCCTGTTCCCAAAAGTATAGAAGAGTACATGTATTTTGACACCCAATTTATGGATGATTCCCGAAATCGAAAGTTCAGAGTGAAGTTGAGCAGGCAGTATCAAATTAAGAGTGAGAAATCAGTCAAATTTCAAATCAAAATCAGGTTTCAGAATACACATACAATTTGACACGCACAGACCTTATCAAACGAGTCTGGAAATAACAGTGTTTGTATTGAAATCCGATGTCAAATAATTTTTATGACATCACTTCTGAAAAATTCATGAATTGGAAACTTTAGGCAGGCAAAGGATTTTACCTTAAATAACTGAGGAATGTAGCTATGCTAGAAAGCATCTAGTTGCATTGTGACATTTCCCTATTTTGCCTGTAAATCTATTCCAGTGAACCAGCCGTGAACTGCTCTTAAAAATAGTCCACAGGAAAAAAATACAGGGAAATGTATGGGAAAATCAAAAACACGACTGGACAATTTCTGGCACAGCTACATCCCTTCAATTTTTTTTAAAATCCTTTTCCTAGTGCCAAACGTTTTCTATTTTTTAGAAGCGAAGTTTTATGAAAATTATTTGACATGGGATTTCCATACAAACACTGTTATTTCAAGAGGTGTTTGCGTACCATTCAAGATGGCTTCCAAAACCGCGATAAGGTCCACACTGTTGTGCCAAAAAATCTGACCAAGCAATTGCAGTGGGTAACCTTGCCTTAAAATGAACCAAGTAATTTTTATAATCTTATTATGGTTAATCTTAATTAAACAACAACATTAAAAATGAAATTGAAGTAGTGTTTCTTGTTGAATTAAATATTTTTTTGATGAATATAATTCTGTAGTCTGCATTTGGCTATTTTCAACATTGCGGCCTCAAAAGATAAAGTGATCGGCATTATTATTTTATTCTTCTGTGAAATCAGAATAAAAAAAATAAATAAAAGAATTTACTTCACCAACACATGAAATCTGAGGTCCTACAGACCATTGCGTTGCTTTCAAAACAGTCTGTGGGGAAAATTGGGTGATTACTGATAACGAAATCAACCCCAATCCCAGGGCTATAGAATGGTAAAATTCGAAAAAGACCAAAATGCAGAGACTCTCACTTAAAACCTGAGACTGAGATTTGACTATTTCTTTCAAATCTGAGCCTCGGACAATTCGAATCAAAAATATAAGTGCAAGACGCCGTGAAATCAGCCTTGCTCTTTTTAAGCCATGATACGGCAATTTACAAGCAGAATTTATCCAAGCCTACATGTTTCACAGCCTGTGCGATTGCGATGTTGAGCTGCTTTTCAGTATTCTATGTTTTGTGTTGTTTTATGACGGTCATTCAGACTTAGTAACTTGGCTTGTGAGACTCCAAGATTCAAAATCCAAAAAACAAGATTCCGAGACCAGCTTTATTTTTTTATACTAGCTTGGGATTCCAAGAGCCCCGAAAATTTGCAGAGACCCATCATTTTTCCAGGACCAATCTATACCCCTAATCCCCAAAGTATACATTATTATAAACTTTGTCAAAAATGAATCTTCTGGTTACTTTATAAAGGCGCCAGATAGTCGCCTTCCGCCACTGTTGCTCGGCTGCTAAAAGCATTACCAGGGGCTACGAAATCAAGGACGTGCAACATGTGACTTCACTGGCAGAGCCTGTATGAGACGGAAAGGCATTTCTCAGCATTTGTGAGAATAGCATTGCTATTCTCACTGAGACCTTATTACCAGTGCTTTAAGCCCCCAAAACCATGTCCAGTGTAGAACATGTACAGGCTGTTTAATGGGTGACACAGGGACACATTACAATATAGCAAGAGTCTGAACTGTCTAAAGATACAACAGTTTGGCTAATCACGCTATCAGTGTTACTCACGATTATAGCCTTCATATCTTTTCAGTTCCAAAGAAAGAATCTATTTCAGAAAGTCCATTCTTCATCAAACCAAGGTTTATAACTGTCTTTCCAACCGTTTAAATATGCCTGTCCAAATTGTCCAGCACCTGTACTCATAATATTGGCAAATTTAAAAGGTGCCTCATTTGGGATAATGCAACACAGACAATTTACACGGCACCACAAATTAGCAAGTGTCTATGGTCATAAAAACCACACAACCTTTCTTTCAAGAACTTTGCTTGATTGATGATGATGAATATTAAAGACTTTGTTTTTCCTTCATAATATACATACAGACATCAGCATGTACATCCAGTCGCATTTGACTGGAAGATACAAGTTACAATCTTTTGGTATTTGATTTGCATTTGATGACCTGTTAAATTTGCTTTGAAATATTTATCTCATTAGCTTAATTAATAATATTATTCACTTTCATAGATATTATCATTACTGTAACTTTTAATCTTATTATCACCATTATCATTTTTAACACGTAGTTAATTAAAGCTGTAAGAGTTCTTGTATGACATAAATTCACTCAAACAGTAACAGTTTAATTTGTAAAAGCGTTTGAATCAATTAAAGTCTGCTATCTTTTGTGGCAATTGTCATATATTGCTCAAAAACCTTTCATTTTAAATTAAGGGTACATGGAAAAAACATGCAGTGTTGAAAACTGTTACCCATATTGAATTTTTAAACATATGTTGCTAGTGACTACAACTGCAGTCTAGTTGTTGGCTGTGGTTTTTCAGTTTGGTTGAGTAGTTGACTTACATCAAATAGTGTTGGTCAGCTGGTCAGCGGTTACCCGCAATCGTGTTTGTAGGAAGCACATTCTTGTAGTCCACCATGTTGAATGTTCAAGTTGCAAGTAAAAGGAAGTTTTGCTATATGTATTGGCTGTAGTAAACCTTGATAAGCTCTTTTTTGCTTTTTTAAAATAGATTTCCACTTGGCTCAATTAGTTTAAGACTTTCCAATACAGTAAATGATGTTATGACAGATTAGTGCAAGTATGAAAATTTGATCTACGCTATATTTGTCTTTGGTTCATTTTTTACTTTTACAATTACATTGGAAGTAGCTCTTATTCTTATTTGGTCACCTCATAGACATAACACTTTTGTAATGGTTGAACTTTAGAGCTAATGATTCTGACCAAACGTTAAGGTTGTTTAAATCAGTCTGCAGGGCTTTAGTATTATTGCCAGAACCAACTGTCTAAAGATTTTTGTATCATTAGCAAAGCATGCCATCTGAGATGACTCACAGCAATAAGGCAAGTTGTGAACCAACAATAGGAACAACGGAATTCCCAAGAGTGATCCTTGGGGGTACACCTGATGTGACAGAAGCCTCTCTGGATGCGATGAGTAAATAAGTGCCAAACCAGTCATAAAAGCAGACAGTGATGTTAGGTGGTCCATGCCTTGCAATTTATCCATTACAAGAATACAGCCAGAAGCTGTTGCACATCTCATGTGCCCTGAGACCCAAAGCTGATGCCGCATGTGCCAACACATAGGGTCTTGACAATCTGCGAGCCAGCGATCCACTCAGGTTAGCCTAAAAAGCACTCCGGTAAGCCTAAATAGCACTCAGGTTAGCTTAAATAGCTCCCCAGTTAGCATTTATGTTGGGGGTTAATCATGCATCGCAAGTTTGGCTTGCATGGCTCGCTGGCTCGCACATTGGCCACTCTCCAACACATACAGTTCAGGAAGCAGAAGGCCAGCTCATCTCAAAGACTGTGTATAGCCGGTACAGAGCTTAAAGGTTTTAAAAGAATTTAAGCAGGCTGCATATTCATCTTAAGTATCATTGTTCAGAAATACCAATGGACTGAGGGAAGCTGCATGTAATCTAGCAGTATGCAGGATGTTTTTCCCATGAACCTATTTTAACAGCCCTAGCTCCCACAAGTTTCCTGTAGCTCAGGCACAGGTACAGCATCCAAACTAGTAATCGGAAGGTCTGAGGTTCGTCTCCTAATAGGTGGACTCAAATTTTTTCCGAGTATGCCTGCGTCACTTACTGAATAATACATTGTTCTCATTTATTTCCCAGGCTTAAAATATTCCATCACATTTAGTCCATTTGCGCATATATAATGCCCAACATGACATTCCAATCCTAGCAGTATGAAGGATGTTACCAGAAATAACAATTGAAGGAAGCTGCATGTGAATATAATTCGAAGGTACTTTTGATTTTAAGTTATTTCCCATGCATGGCGTATCATTTAAATGAAACACAGTGATCAGCTCAGAGTATTGATTGTGATCAATTTTTTTTCTTTTTTGTATAGGAAATCGCTAATCAAATAAATATTCATTACTATGCTAAATGCAAATAAATCCACAATTTTTAATTTAACAGTTAATGCAAATTAATTAAGTTAATTAAATAAATAAATAAAAAGTTAATTAAATAAATAAATCTTATTGACAAGAATGTATTTGTATTTTCATTTTAGTGAATTATAATGCTGTTACTGAAAGAATCGCATAAACTAAATTTCAAGTTATAAAGCAAAGGATGTGACTTTTGATGTAATGTCAAATTCTCCTTTTGTTTCACAAGCGAATGCAAGACAATTTGGAAGGAGAATCTAGCAATTTATCACAAGTAATTTAAGGTACCCTTGCATTTCTTTTGTTTTCGTGTCCACTAAAAAATATCTGTCCAGCTCTTGCAAAGAAAACAATAGAACGAGTGTACCCCAACTGGGGAAAAAGTTTTGTGTTCAGTCCCATGATCAACTGCAACCATAGAGTCCTTTCTTGATGGAGGAAGAGAGCGGACCCTGGGAAAGAGGTTGTCATTTCAAACTACACTGACAAACACCTTTCATAGTAATAATTGTACCATAAAAGATGCAAAATGTAAATGACATGAACATATCAGGCAACATTATTTGGGGCCACCAGGTTGTCAAAAATGTACAGGTGATATAGGGTGTATGGGTGTTTAAAGCTGTACAGGTTAATACATGGTGTATAAGAGTTTGAAGTATGTTTTTAATGGCCTTAGCCCCCACAAGTCTCCTGCAGCTCAGTGGTAGAGCATTTGAACTAGTAATCAGAAGGTCTTAGCTTCGACTCCTGATAGAAACACTGGGATTTGTTCTTAGTATGCCTGCGTCACTTACTAAATAATACATCATTCTTGTTTATTCACAAAGCTTAAAATATTCCATCACATTATTTTATTCCATTACACATATCCATAGATGGAATCTCAATTTGCCCCATGAACCTAGTTTAATGGCCTTAGCTCCCACGAGTCTAATGTAGCTCAGTGGTAGAACATCCGAACTAGTAATCAGAAGGTCCTAGGTTCGACTCCTGATAGGAGCACTCGGATGTTTTCTGGGTATGCCTGTATCACTTACTGAATAATATACCATTCTCATTCATTCATATTCTATCACATTTATTCCATTGTCCATATGCCACTTATGACATTCCAATCCTAGGAGTATGTATAATGTTTAGCCCATGAACCTAGTTTAATGGCCTTAGCTCCCACAAGTCTCCTTGAGCTCAGTGGTAGTGCATATTCATTACTATGCTTAATGCAAATTAATCGAAAATTAATTAATTTAATAATTGATGCAACTTAATTAAATAAGGATTATTGAGAAGAATGTGTTTGTATTTTCATTTGAGTGAATTATAATGCTCTTACTAAAAGAATCCCATGAACTAAATTTTGATTTATAGAGCAAAAGATGGACTTTTGATGTATGGTCAACTTCTCCTTTTGTTTTACAAGCGAATACAAGACAATTTGGAAGGAGAATCTAGCAATTTATCACAAGTAATTTAAGGTTTTTTGCAGGCAGCTTTGGATTTCTTTTGTTTTTGTGCCCACTCCAAAATGTCTGTCCAGCTCTGGCAAAGAAAACAATAGAACAAGTGTACCCCAACTGGGAAAAACGTTTTGTGTTCAGTCCCATGATCAGCTGTAACCAGAGTCCATTGTTGAAGGAGAAAGAGAGAGGACTCTGGGAAAGAGGTTGTCATTTCAAACCACACTAACACCTTTCATGATAATAGTGCCATAACGTAGTATGTATATTCCATGGCCTTAGCTCCCTTAGCTGCTGTAACTTAGTGGTAGAGCACCTGAACTAGTAATCAGGTCCTAGGTGGTAGAGCACCTGAACTAGTAATCAGGTCCTAGGTTTGACTCCCAATAGGAGCACTCAGATTTTTTCTGACTATGCCTCTGTCAATTACTGAATAATACATCATTCTCATTTATTCAAGAGGCTTAAAATATTCCATCACAATTATTCCATTGCGCATATGCCACACATGACAATCCAATACTAGCAGTATGCAAGATGTTTGTACGATGAATTCAAACTTAGGTGCTAGAGTATCCGAACTTGTAAGTCGAAGGTCTTAGGCTCAAGTCCTGATAGGAGCGCTCAGATTTATTCCGAGTATGCCTGTGTCATTACTGAATAATACATCATTCTCATTTAATTATTCATCAGGCTTAAAATATTCCATCAAATTTATTTCAAGAGTATGCAGAGTACTTAAGGTACTGTAATTCCTTCCTTAAAGGATATTCTGAATTTTCTAATAATAATGAGTGGAGGCGAGGATTGTAGATAAGGAGAGAAGACAATAACCCTGTTGGAGATAAGCTGCCCTTTGATTGAGAACCGGAAGCAGAAGGACGAGGAGAAAACCCGCAAGTACGCCCCACTACGATGGGAAATCAAGGAGTACCTGGGCTATCAGATCACTCAAATCAACATTATAATGGATGTACTTGGTGAATTTTCTAAGGGACTGAGTAGTAGTTTGAGGGAAATACTAGGAGCAAAGTGTAGCAGAGATGTTCTAGGACGGATGCAGAAGTCTGACCTAAGTAGTAGCCTGAACTTTCAAGGTCTTGTGCTAGATTAAGATGCTCAAACTCCCATTGCATCCACCTAATAGCTAGATTAAGCATAGATTAATTTTTTTTGAATTTTAAATTGATTTTCTTTGTTTATCACATGATTTTATTGCAAATTTAGACGCAGGGCTAGCCACGGGTTAAAATCTAGCTCCTTGTGTTTTTTATTTCATATCTGGCATCCACATGTTGACATACTGTCTCCATAATAATAATAATAATAATAATAATAATAATAATAATAATAATAATAATAATAATAATAATAATGATAATGATCATAATAATTATAACAATACTAATTTTGCCTTTATTTACTTATACATTAGTTTTATATTAGATTTGAATAAAATTGTTTATCACTTAAATTCAGATAATAATAATAATAATAATAATTATTATTATTATGAGGATTATTATTATTATTTATTACTTATGTTATACCAGTTCTGCAGGGCTTCCAGATGTTATGATTCTATGGAGTATTCTGGTTGCAAGGGAATGAAAGAGCTTCCAGATGAGATGGAGTCTTATATTAACTTACAGCTACAAAGAATACACAAATCTATATAGAGTACAAAGGGTCTACAAGGCCAAGGGTATACAGCGTGTACAAGGATATGCATGGTACATAGGGTGTAGAACGGTATGTAGGGCACACACAGTGTCCAACTGTATGTACGATATGTATGGTGTACAACATTATGTAGGCTATGCATGGTTCTGTACTTTTTTCTCTGGGTACAGCATTTAAACACATGCATATCATTTTGTTATACTGTAGTGACTTCAGTGTGCTGACCTGGATATATAGGTCATTTACCTTGTTTGAAATAATGTGTTCCCTCCCCATAAAAATCAGAGGCTCATGTGAGCATCTGCAGCAATACAACTCTACATGTATACCAGTTTTGGTGTGGATTCAGGTTTCTATGCAGGTTGTAATAATCTTGTTTTTATAAGTGATTAAGCTTTCAATCTCCCATTTACATTATTTATACTGGGCATTCAATAAAGTCAAGCTGACATTTAGACAGTGCTGCTGACCATGTAAAGTGGCAACTCATTTATTCTAAAATACTCTGAATAAAATCATAAAAGATAAGAAATAAAAAATTAAAAAGATTAAAACTTGTTATAGTAAAGCTGTTTTAAGCATTCGCCCCTGTTTTTTGAGAAAGGAGTTTTGTGCTAGTCAGTCACTATAAGGTTTTGCCATCCCTTTATGTTAATACGCAGACAAAATATCCAGTAACCATGTGTGTTTGCATATAAATATGCCACTCTGTGCAGTTACTCACTGATAACCCAGTGCCAGTTTAGCACATTAAAGATTTCATTCCTTTTCTAAGATTAAGTAGTGTCACAGTCAGATAGTGATGGTACTGTTTGATACCAACAGGTCACTCCTTTATTTACAATATTATGCAAAAAAATACCCTTTCACCATGTGCCATGTTGGCATGCTAAAGATTTCATTCCTTTATTTCTACAATTAAGGAGTGTCATAAGAAACAAAAACTAATACATTCAGGAGCGTCAAGTAGTCAGTCAGTGATAGTTATAGTGGATGGCACCACTCCTTTTGTGAGATTAAGGATTGTCATGTAATCAGTCAGCGACAGTTATGTGTGATGCTAATAGGCTGGCTCAAGTTATAAGCACTCCCTTATTAAATACCTTGCAATCACATTCCATCTTGGAGTATTAAAGATTTTACTCCATCACGTGAACAAGCAAGAAGTATTGCATAGTCAGGCAGTGAGGGTTGTGATTGATGCTCACAGGCTGCCAGTTATTTGTGCATAAGCAGTTAAAACACCTTATGCCCATGTGCCACATTGCCACATGTAGAATTTACTTATTTATTTCTAAGGAGTCATGTATTCAGACAGTGAAAGTTATGACTGATGCCAAATAGGTTACCCATTTATCTGCTATAAGTATTCTGAGATAAAATACTCTGCAATCATGGTGCCATCTTTGCATATTAAACATTTTACTCCATCATTTCAACAAAAAATGAGGGTCACATAGTGTCACGTTTGAGGCTGGGTACACTTATATTTAACATAACCCAGTAGCACTTAGCACATTAAAGATTTCATTCCTTTTCTAAGATTAAGGAGTGTCACATAGTCAGATAGTGATAGTAATGTTTGATACCAGCAGGCTACTCCTTTATTAACAATATTATGCAGATAAAATACCCTGTCACCAGATGGCTATGTTTGACACACAGGCTTCCCTCTATTCATATAAAAGTACATAAAACAATGTATGTCCAAGAAGTCATACATTCATTCAGTGAGAGGTATGTTTGATCCCAATGAGCTAACCCTCTTTTTGTTATTACAACATAAAATACTAGGTGAGCATGTGCCATCTTGGCACATAAAAGATTTTGCGCTTTCATTTCTAAGCAAGAAGCAAGTGTAATGTAGTCAGCCAGTAACAACTTGATGTCAACAGTGTACCTCTGTTTGTTCACCCTGTGACCATAATTCATTTTGGAATATTCATCCTTTTAAGCCTTAACATCAGCATACATTTTCTCCTCACTAGTCTCTGTATTTTTCTCATGACATTAGTTAGAAGTATTTGTCTAAATATTCTCATAGGCTGAATTCTTGAACAAGTCGTGATATTGTGAGGAGAATTTGCATGTGTGTCACTATCTGGGCTTAAATAGTTAAGGGAACTATCCCAAAATACTAGGAGTAATTTTTAAATAAATAAATAGTCTGCTCAAAGGAGTCAGCAGATATAATAGCAGTCGGTTCATGTTAATTGCATAGGAGTTGGCTGCCAGTGGTCCATGCCAAAGGTAAATGTGACCATTTCTTTTGACCAATACTTTAGATACTGGTAATAAAGATATAGAGTAAAATACTACAATTCATTTTGCATCAAAAATTTAGGCTGTTACCTACAGAAAATTTGACGGAGCCCCGTGAGGCCAGAAGCTGTGAAGTTCAAGTCCAACCTGTGAAATGTTAGAAGCTAGAGTAAAACATTTAGGTGACCACAAAAATTACTTTGGACCTCAAGCAATCTGACTCCTGTAAGCTAACAGCCTTGATCATCAGAAAGGCACTTGACAAACATAATAACTTTCACATGTGGGATATTTAAAATATTTACTTGAGACATTTTTGGCTGCTGAGGCCTCAAAAACAGCCAAAAGTGTCAACAAATTTCTTTGATGTAGTTAGCAAATACCCATAACGTTGTCATCTGTCTCAACATGCACTAAATCCAGCTCTTCATTAGTTGATTGAGGTTCAGCTCAAGCTGTGAGAGCACAGTTGTATCCAGGAGTGGCAGTTGGCTGCAAGGGTGTAGATGATGCAGTCCCAATTTGGTATGATGTTTTCTCTTTCCAATCATCATTTATGTTTTGGTTGCCCTTCCAAATACATCAAAAGACAAGCTTGAATTTAGGAAAAATATTACTGTGTTTGGTGATACAAGTGACCTTTTCCTTACCACATGCTTTTCACTGACTGGTTATCATTTGTGAAAGAGCATCTGACAACTGTTCCTGGTTGCTGTTAGTTACTGTGGAAAAAGTACAAAAATTTTAGTTCTATACCAGCTATAACACAATAAGCTGTCTTCAGGAGTTGAAGGAAGGGCAAAACTAATGTTATGTACCAGTATTCACCACTTCCTCTCTAAAGCTTTTAAGTCTTTCATGAGGCCTTGAACATCTTTGCATTATTTCAAGGACTTTTTAAGTTTTATTTTAACAAGGGACAACTAACAGGAGTCCGGCTACAAAAATCAGGTATCCTTTACACACAGCACAAGAATGAAATTCTGCATAGAGGGAAAATTTGTATAGTTATTCAATGTCCAGAATCATGCTTGCTTCTAAACTCTAGAACAGGGGGAAATTTGAAGAAAAAAATAACACTTGACAAGTCATTAAGGTATTTACTGTGGAAGTTGAAGGACGTTTACATTCATCTTAGTCTCATGATATATAAATTCCTTTGTGCAAGCAACAAAAGAAAGGTAAATTTCCACACCTCTTCAATACAGCATCCTACAGAAATGTCTATTTTGCAGTAATGTTATGACAGCTACATCCCAGTGAGTCAAAGGTCACTTACATGCATAAGGCATTTTCTTTCTTTCTGGATGATCCCCTTTTGGACTTTTTCTTTGGATGTCAGCCTTCTTCAGTTTTTACTAGTTGAGAGACAAACCTTAAAAGCACTTATGAGTGAACACAAACCAAAACACTTGGCAACGTTGAAATTAAAGAAACTAAACATATTACACTGACAATACAAAAAAGAGATGAACTCCTTCGTGGGGGTCTCTATCGTATCATTTTAATTTTAATCACTGTGACAGATTGCTTTTAAAACCAGTCTAACAAAGCAATGTAAACTTCTTGTCTTAAATTTTAAATTTATTCAGTGGAATTCATAATAATAAAACTGTTCCTTTCTGTATTCTCACTGCCAAGACGTTTCCCAGTTAATTATTACTTTCCTAAAACGACCATGCACTTGCCAACTATTTTGTTCTTGTTTTACTTCAAACTGGAAAATGTTTCACCACAGATTTCATCAGCTATATCCATGTTTTAGTGTGAATGTTACAAAGAAAAGTTCAATATCTCTTTCTTTCAAAATTCTCATTCAAAACCAGTCTAACAAAGCAATCTACACTTAAGTAAAAGGCTCGTTGTTCCTGTAGAAAGCGAATTCATTCAGTTCTCACAGGCGAATTTCCAGACTAAACACTGCATACTGAAAAAGTGAAAAACCAACGCTTTATTGCCTGAGAAAAGTGATGTTTAAAAATAAAATCAAAGCACCTAAACCAAGAGTTGGGAGGAATGGCCCACAGCACTAGAACTCTCGTTGCGAACTATGGACTTGCCAAAGCGGGAATAGATGCGCAATGAGAACCATTGTCTCTTCATTAACATCACAAGCCACAGACAGTAAAAGGCTCTCTGGTCCTGCAAACAGTGGTCAGGCATTTGTCATGCTATACAATGCTCATTGAAGGTACAACTCTGAGGAGGCGCGGTGGTGTAGTAGTAAGTGCGTCAGACTTTCACTTGGAGTGTCGGTGGTTCATGGCCAGGTTGGTCTCTTCATTGCTCTGTTGTTTCCTAAGACAAGAAACTTTGCTCCACATTGTCTCTCTTCACCCAGGTGTATAAATGGGTACTGGGGATATACCGCTGGTTGTAACCCTGAGATGGCCTAGCATCCCGTCCAGGGGGGAATAGCAATACTCCTACTTGCAGCATTGAAAAAAATCTCCATGTCTCATTCTCAATGTCATATCAAACGTTTAATACTTCACACTTTTATAGAATCAACTCTGCATGCTGAATGAGTGCAAAATGCTCCACTGCCTGAAGAAAGGGGTGTTCTATAAGAATAATTGTCCAAACCCAGGATTGGGAAGAATGGCCTACAGCATTTACATTTCTTGTAGTCAGCTGTAGACACGCCAAGGTGGAAAAGGACAAAAATGAGAAATGTTAATTATTTTCAACATCCTAAACCGCAGGCAGTATAAGGCTCTCTGTTCCTGTATAAAGGGCATTCAGTCAGTTCTCTCAGGCCAATTTCTGCATTAAACATGTCATACTAAATAGGTGAAAAAGTTTTCCTGCCTGAGGAAAGGGATGTTAAAAAAAGGACCTAAACCCAGAGTTGGGTAGAATGGCCCACAGCAATTACAACTCTTGTTGTGATGTATGGACTCGTCCAAAGCGGGAATAGATGCACAATGAGAAATATTCTCTATTCTTTAGCATCCCAATCTGCAGCCAGTGAAAAGGCTCTGACTCTTTCCCTGTATACATGGTATTTATGAAATTCTCACAGGCCAATTTCCACATTAAACACTGCATACTGAATAAGTGGCAATGTTTTACTTCCTGAGGAAAGGGATGTTTAAAAAGAAAAGGACCTAAACCCAGGGTTGGGTAGAATGGCCCACAGCAATTACAACTCTTGTTGTGATGTATGGACTCCGCCAAAGCGGGAATAGATTCTCTATTCTTTAACATCAAAAACCACAGACAGTGAAAGGCCCTCTGGTCCTGCAAACAGCGGTCAGACATTTGGTTTGCTTTATGAATACCATTTAAGGAACAACTCTTACAAAAAAAAAACACTCACATGTTGAAGGCAAATTTATTTATTGTATTTGTGGTTTCCCTCTGGAGGTCTTCATTATATATCTCAAATTTCTGCCAACTGCACAATATTCTGTTTTTTCTATGTTCTGGGAACTGGTCTCCTGATTTTTTTAGCTTGAGAAAAGCCTATGGTGCACTTATGAGAGGAGGCATGTAAACAAATGACAATCCTGAAAACTGAACTAACTGTATTTGTAATGCATAATTACTTAGTTGTTCCAATGCCTTGTTTGCAAGGCAGTTGTTGGCATTATCAAGGTGAAAGATGTAATTGACACTGATTTTTAATTTGATAACTGAATCTATATTGCCCCTGTTCAAAATGCATACATCACTGTATCTTTTATCCCATGCATAAACAATGCAATTCTCCTGACTCATCACTTTTGTATTTCATATAACCTCTGAAAATTTGGCAGTTTTGCATGGTTGCCAATCAACGAAAAGGCGTCCTGTTTTTCTTCCAAGAACCTCCATATTCATGAGTTAAAACTATTAACCCCTATACAGGATCTATCATTTTAATTTTAATCGCTGGGACAGATTTAGTTCAAAAACCAGTCTAAGAAAGCAGCCTATTCTTTTTTTTCTTTGTTCAGTGAAATTCATAATAATCAAACTATTGCTTCCTGCATTCTCACTGCCAGGATGTTGTCAGTTAATTGTAATTTTTCTAAAATGACCATGCACTTGCCAACTATTTTTTGGTTGTTTTGCTTGAAACTGGAAAATGTTTTGCCACAAATGTCATCATCTATTGAAAAAATCTACATGTTTTACCCTCAATGTTATATAAAAAGTGCAATATCTCATTATTTTATAGAATAAACACTGCATGCTTATTGAGTGCAAATTGCTTCATCGTCTGAGGAAAGAGAGGTGTTAAAAGAATAATTATCCAAACCCAGGATTGGGAAGAACGGCCTACAGCAATCTTTATAGTCAACTGTAGACACAACCAAAGAGGAAAAGGACAAAAATGAAACATTGTTCCCTATTCTTCAACATCCCAATCTGCAGCCAGTAAAAGGCTCGTTGTTCCTGTAGAAAGGGAATTCATTCAGTTCTCACAGGCGAATTTCCAGACTAAACACTGCATACTGAAAAAGTAAAAAACCAAGCAGGCTTTATTGCCTGAGAAAAGTGATGTTTAAAAATAAAATCAAAGCACCTAAACCAAGAGTTGGGAAGAATGGCCCACAGCACTAGAACTTTTGTTGTGAACTATGGACTCGCCAAAGCGGGAATAGATGCGCATTGAGAACCATTGTCTCTTCATTAACATCACAAGCCACAGACAGTAAAAGGCTCTCTGGTCCTGCAAACAGTGGTCAGGCATTTGTCATGCTATACAATGCTCATTGAAGGTACAACTCTGAGGAGGTGCGGTGGTGTAGTAGTAAGTGCGTCAGACTTTCACTTGGAGTGTCGGTGGTTCATGGCCAGGTTGGTCTCTTCATTGCTCTGTTGTTTCTTAAGACAAGAAACTTTGCTCCACATTGTCTCTCTTCACCCAGGTGTATAAATGGGTACTGGGGATATACCGCTGGTTGTAACCCTGAGATGGCCTAGCATCCCGTCCAGGGGGGAATAGCAATACTCCTACTTGCAGCATTGAAAAAAATCTCCATGTCTCATTCTCAATGTCATATCAAACGTTTAATACTTCACACTTTTATAGAATCAACTCTGCATGCTGAATGAGTGCAAAATGCTCCACTGCCTGAAGAAAGGGGTGTTTTATAAGAATAATTGTCCAAACCCAGGATTGGGAAGAATGGCCTACAGCATTTACATTTCTTGTAGTCAGCTGTAGACACGCCAAGGTGGAAAAGGACAAAAATGAGAAATGTTAATTATTTTCAACATCCTAAACCGCAGGCAGTATAAGGCTCTCTGTTCCTGTATAAAGGGCATTCAGTCAGTTCTCTCAGGCCAATTTCTGCATTAAACATGTCATACTAAATAGGTGAAAAAGTTTTCCTGCCTGAGGAAAGGGGTGTTAAAAAAAGGACCTAAACCCAGAGTTGGGTAGAATGGCCCACAGCAATTACAACTCTTGTTGTGATGTATGGACTCGTCCAAAGCGGGAATAGATGCACAATGAGAAATATTCTCTATTCTTTAGCATCCCAATCTGCAGCCAGTGAAAAGGCTCTGACTCTTTCCCTGTATACATGGTATTTATGAAATTCTCACAGGCCAATTTCCACATTAAACACTGCATACTGAATAAGTGGCAATGTTTTACTTCCTGAGGAAAGGGATGTTTAAAAAGAAAAGGACCTAAACCCAGGGTTGGGTAGAATGGCCCACAGCAATTACAACTCTTGTTGTGATGTATGGACTCCGCCAAAGCGGGAATAGATTCTCTATTCTTTAACATCAAAAACCACAGACAGTGAAAGGCCCTCTGGTCCTGCAAACAGCGGTCAGACATTTGGTTTGCTTTATGAATACCATTTAAGGAACAACTCTTACAAAAAAAAAACACTCACATGTTGAAGGCAAATTTATTTATTGTATTTGTGGTTTCCCTCTGGAGGTCTTCATTATATATCTCAAATTTCTGCCAACTGCACAATCTTCTGTTTTTTCTATGTTCTGGGAACTGGTCTCCTGATTTTTCTAGCTTGAGAAAAGCCTATGGTGCACTTATGAGAGGAGGCATGTAAACAAATGACAATCCTGAAAACTGAACTAACTGTATTTGTAATGCATAATTACTTAGTTGTTCCAATGCCTTGTTTGCAAGGCAGTTGTTGGCATTATCAAGGTGAAAGATGTAATTGACACTGATTTTTAATTTGATAACTGAATCTATATTGCCCCTGTTCAAAATGCATACATCACTGTATCTTTTATCCCATGCATAAACAATGCAATTCTCCTGACTCATCACTTTTGTATTTCATATAACCTCTGAAAATTTGGCAGTTTTGCATGGTTGCCAATCAACGAAAAGGCGTCCTGTTTTTCTTCCAAGAACCTCCATATTCATGAGTTAAAACTATTAACCCCTATACAGGATCTATCATTTTAATTTTAATCGCTGGGACAGATTTAGTTCAAAAACCAGTCTAAGAAAGCAGCCTATTCTTTTTTTTCTTTGTTCAGTGAAATTCATAATAATCAAACTATTGCTTCCTGCATTCTCACTGCCAGGATGTTGTCAGTTAATTGTAATTTTTCTAAAATGACCATGCACTTGCCAACTATTTTTTGGTTGTTTTGCTTGAAACTGGAAAATGTTTTGCCACAAATGTCATCATCTATTGAAAAAATCTACATGTTTTACCCTCAATGTTATATAAAAAGTGCAATATCTCATTATTTTATAGAATAAACACTGCATGCTTATTGAGTGCAAATTGCTTCATCGTCTGAGGAAAGAGATGTGTTAAAAGAATAATTATCCAAACCCAGGATTGGGAAGAACGGCCTACAGCAATCTTTATAGTCAACTGTAGACACAACCAAAGAGGAAAAGGACAAAAATGAAACATTGTTCCCTATTCTTCAACATCCCAATCTGCAGCCAGTAAAAGGCTCGTTGTTCCTGTAGAAAGGGAATTCATTCAGTTCTCACAGGCGAATTTCCAGACTAAACACTGCATACTGAAAAAGTAAAAAACCAAGCAGGCTTTATTGCCTGAGAAAAGTGATGTTTAAAAATAAAATCAAAGCACCTAAACCCAGAGTTGGGAAGAATGGCCCACAGCACTAGAACTTTTGTTGTGAACTATGGACTCGCCAAAGCGGGAATAGATGTGCATTGAGAACCATTGTCTCTTCATTAACATCACAAGCCACAGACAGTAAAAGGCTCTCTGGTCCTGCAAACAGTGGTCAGGCATTTGTCATGCTATACAATGCTCATTGAAGGTACAACTCTGAGGAGGTGCGGTGGTGTAGTAGTAAGTGCGTCAGACTTTCACTTGGAGTGTCGGTGGTTCATGGCCAGGTTGGTCTCTTCATTGCTCTGTTGTTTCTTAAGACAAGAAACTTTGCTCCACATTGTCTCTCTTCACCCAGGTGTATAAATGGGTACTGGGGATATACCGCTGGTTGTAACCCTGAGATGGCCTAGCATCCCGTCCAGGGGGGAATAGCAATACTCCTACTTGCAGCATTGAAAAAAATCTCCATGTCTCATTCTCAATGTCATATCAAACGTTTAATACTTCACACTTTTATAGAATCAACTCTGCATGCTGAATGAGTGCAAAATGCTCCACTGCCTGAAGAAAGGGGTGTTTTATAAGAATAATTGTCCAAACCCAGGATTGGGAAGAATGGCCTACAGCATTTACATTTCTTGTAGTCAGCTGTAGACACGCCAAGGTGGAAAAGGACAAAAATGAGAAATGTTAATTATTTTCAACATCCTAAACCGCAGGCAGTATAAGGCTCTCTGTTCCTGTATAAAGGGCATTCAGTCAGTTCTCTCAGGCCAATTTCTGCATTAAACATGTCATACTAAATAGGTGAAAAAGTTTTCCTGCCTGAGGAAAGGGGTGTTAAAAAAAGGACCTAAACCCAGAGTTGGGTAGAATGGCCCACAGCAATTACAACTCTTGTTGTGATGTATGGACTCGTCCAAAGCGGGAATAGATGCACAATGAGAAATATTCTCTATTCTTTAGCATCCCAATCTGCAGCCAGTGAAAAGGCTCTGACTCTTTCCCTGTATACATGGTATTTATGAAATTCTCACAGGCCAATTTCCACATTAAACACTGCATACTGAATAAGTGGCAATGTTTTACTTCCTGAGGAAAGGGATGTTTAAAAAGAAAAGGACCTAAACCCAGGGTTGGGTAGAATGGCCCACAGCAATTACAACTCTTGTTGTGATGTATGGACTCCGCCAAAGCGGGAATAGATTCTCTATTCTTTAACATCAAAAACCACAGACAGTGAAAGGCCCTCTGGTCCTGCAAACAGCGGTCAGACATTTGGTTTGCTTTATGAATACCATTTAAGGAACAACTCTTACAAAAAAAAAACACTCACATGTTGAAGGCAAATTTATTTATTGTATTTGTGGTTTCCCTCTGGAGGTCTTCATTATATATCTCAAATTTCTGCCAACTGCACAATCTTCTGTTTTTTCTATGTTCTGGGAACTGGTCTCCTGATTTTTCTAGCTTGAGAAAAGCCTATGGTGCACTTATGAGAGGAGGCATGTAAACAAATGACAATCCTGAAAACTGAACTAACTGTATTTGTAATGCATAATTACTTAGTTGTTCCAATGCCTTGTTTGCAAGGCAGTTGTTGGCATTATCAAGGTGAAAGATGTAATTGACACTGATTTTTAATTTGATAACTGAATCTATATTGCCCCTGTTCAAAATGCATACATCACTGTATCTTTTATCCCATGCATAAACAATGCAATTCTCCTGACTCATCACTTTTGTATTTCATATAACCTCTGAAAATTTGGCAGTTTTGCATGGTTGCCAATCAACGAAAAGGCGTCCTGTTTTTCTTCCAAGAACCTCCATATTCATGAGTTAAAACTATTAACCCCTATACAGGATCTATCATTTTAATTTTAATCGCTGGGACAGATTTAGTTCAAAAACCAGTCTAAGAAAGCAGCCTATTCTTTTTTTTCTTTGTTCAGTGAAATTCATAATAATCAAACTATTGCTTCCTGCATTCTCACTGCCAGGATGTTGTCAGTTAATTGTAATTTTTCTAAAATGACCATGCACTTGCCAACTATTTTTTGGTTGTTTTGCTTGAAACTGGAAAATGTTTTGCCACAAATGTCATCATCTATTGAAAAAATCTACATGTTTTACCCTCAATGTTATATAAAAAGTGCAATATCTCATTATTTTATAGAATAAACACTGCATGCTTATTGAGTGCAAATTGCTTCATCGTCTGAGGAAAGAGATGTGTTAAAAGAATAATTATCCAAACCCAGGATTGGGAAGAACGGCCTACAGCAATCTTTATAGTCAACTGTAGACACAACCAAAGAGGAAAAGGACAAAAATGAAACATTGTTCCCTATTCTTCAACATCCCAATCTGCAGCCAGTAAAAGGCTCGTTGTTCCTGTAGAAAGGGAATTCATTCAGTTCTCACAGGCGAATTTCCAGACTAAACACTGCATACTGAAAAAGTAAAAAACCAAGCAGGCTTTATTGCCTGAGAAAAGTGATGTTTAAAAATAAAATCAAAGCACCTAAACCCAGAGTTGGGAAGAATGGCCCACAGCACTAGAACTTTTGTTGTGAACTATGGACTCGCCAAAGCGGGAATAGATGCGCATTGAGAACCATTGTCTCTTCATTAACATCACAAGCCACAGACAGTAAAAGGCTCTCTGGTCCTGCAAACAGTGGTCAGGCATTTGTCATGCTATACAATGCTCATTGAAGGTACAACTCTGAGGAGGTGCGGTGGTGTAGTAGTAAGTGCGTCAGACTTTCACTTGGAGTGTCTGTGGTTCATGGCCAGGTTGGTCTCTTCATTGCTCTGTTGTTTCTTAAGACAAGAAACTTTGCTCCACATTGTCTCTCTTCACCCAGGTGTATAAATGGGTACTGGGGATATACCGCTGGTTGTAACCCTGAGATGGCCTAGCATCCCGTCCAGGGGGGAATAGCAATACTCCTACTTGCAGCATTGAAAAAAATCTCCATGTCTCATTCTCAATGTCATATCAAACGTTTAATACTTCACACTTTTATAGAATCAACTCTGCATGCTGAATGAGTGCAAAATGCTCCACTGCCTGAAGAAAGGGGTGTTTTATAAGAATAATTGTCCAAACCCAGGATTGGGAAGAATGGCCTACAGCATTTACATTTCTTGTAGTCAGCTGTAGACACGCCAAGGTGGAAAAGGACAAAAATGAGAAATGTTAATTATTTTCAACATCCTAAACCGCAGGCAGTATAAGGCTCTCTGTTCCTGTATAAAGGGCATTCAGTCAGTTCTCTCAGGCCAATTTCTGCATTAAACATGTCATACTAAATAGGTGAAAAAGTTTTCCTGCCTGAGGAAAGGGATGTTAAAAAAAGGACCTAAACCCAGAGTTGGGTAGAATGGCCCACAGCAATTACAACTCTTGTTGTGATGTATGGACTTGTCCAAAGCGGGAATAGATGCACAATGAGAAATATTCTCTATTCTTTAGCATCCCAATCTGCAGCCAGTGAAAAGGCTCTGACTCTTTCCCTGTATACATGGTATTTATGAAATTCTCACAGGCCAATTTCCACATTAAACACTGCATACTGAATAAGTGGCAATGTTTTACTTCCTGAGGAAAGGGATGTTTAAAAAGAAAAGGACCTAAACCCAGGGTTGGGTAGAATGGCCCACAGCAATTACAACTCTTGTTGTGATGTATGGACTCCGCCAAAGCGGGAATAGATTCTCTATTCTTTAACATCAAAAACCACAGACAGTGAAAGGCCCTCTGGTCCTGCAAACAGCGGTCAGACATTTGGTTTGCTTTATGAATACCATTTAAGGAACAACTCTTACAAAAAAAAAACACTCACATGTTGAAGGCAAATTTATTTATTGTATTTGTGGTTTCCCTCTGGAGGTCTTCATTGTATATCTCAAATTTCTGCCAACTGCACAATCTTCTGTTTTTTCTATGTTCTGGGAACTGGTCTCCTGATTTTTCTAGCTTGAGAAAAGCCTATGGTGCACTTATGAGAGGAGGCATGTAAACAAATGACAATCCTGAAAACTGAACTAACTGTATTTGTAATGCATAATTACTTAGTTGTTCCAATGCCTTGTTTAAAAGGCAGTTGTTGGCATTATCAAGGTGAAAGATGTAATTGACACTGATTTTTAATTTGATAACTGAATCTATATTGCCCCTGTTCAAAATGCATACATCACTGTATCTTTTATCCCATGCATAAACAATGCAATTCTCCTGACTCATCACTTTTGTATTTCATATAACCTCTGAAAATTTGGCAGTTTTGCATGGTTGCCAATCAACGAAAAGGCGTCCTGTTTTTCTTCCAAGAACCTCCATATTCATGAGTTAAAACTATTAACCCCTATACAGGATCTATCATTTTAATTTTAATCGCTGGGACAGATTTAGTTCAAAAACCAGTCTAAGAAAGCAGCCTATTCTTTTTTTTCTTTGTTCAGTGAAATTCATAATAATCAAACTATTGCTTCCTGCATTCTCACTGCCAGGATGTTGGCAGTTAATTGTAATTTTTCTAAAATGACCATGCACTTGCCAACTATTTTTTGGTTGTTTTGCTTGAAACTGGAAAATGTTTTGCCACAAATGTCATCATCTATTGAAAAAATCTACATGTTTTACCCTCAATGTTATATAAAAAGTGCAATATCTCATTATTTTATAGAATAAACACTGCATGCTTATTGAGTGCAAATTGCTTCATCGTCTGAGGAAAGAGATGTGTTAAAAGAATAATTATCCAAACCCAGGATTGGGAAGAACGGCCTACAGCAATCTTTATAGTCAACTGTAGACACAACCAAAGAGGAAAAGGACAAAAATGAAACATTGTTCCCTATTCTTCAACATCCCAATCTGCAGCCAGTAAAAGGCTCGTTGTTCCTGTAGAAAGGGAATTCATTCAGTTCTCACAGGCGAATTTCCAGACTAAACGCTGCATACTGAAAAAGTAAAAAACCAAGCAGGCTTTATTGCCTGAGAAAAGTGATGTTTAAAAATAAAATCAAAGCACCTAAACCCAGAGTTGGGAAGAATGGCCCACAGCACTAGAACTTTTGTTGTGAACTATGGACTCGCCAAAGCGGGAATAGATGCGCAATGAGAACCATTGTCTCTTCATTAACATCACAAGCCACAGACAGTAAAAGGCTCTCTGGTCCTGCAAACAGTGGTCAGGCATTTGTCATGCTATACAATGCTCATTGAAGGTACAACTCTGTGGAGGCGCGGTGGTCTAGTGGTAAGCGCGTCAGACTTTCACTTGGAGGGTTGGTGGTTCATGGCCAGGTTGGTCTCTTCATTGCTCTGTTGTTTCCTAAGACAAGAAACTTTGCCAACATTGTCTCTCTTCACCCAGGTGTATAAATGGGTACTGGCGATATACTGCTGGTTGTAACCCTGCAATGGCCTAGCATCCCGTCCAGGGGGGAATAGCAATACTCCTACTTGCAGCATTGAAAAAAATCTCCATGTCTCATTCTTAAAGTCATATCAAAAGTTTAATACTTCACACTTTTATAGAATCAACTCTGCATGCTGAATGAGTGCAAAATGCTCCACTGCCTGAAGAAAGGGGTGTTTTATAAGAATAATTGTCCAAATCCAGGATTGGGAAGAATGGCCTACAACATTTACATTTCTTTCAGTCAGCTGTAGCCACGCCAAGGCGGGAAAGGAGAAAAATGAGAAATGCTCCCTATTTTTCAACATCCCAAACTGCAGCCAGTATAAGTCTCTCTGTTCCTGTATAAAGGGAATCTATTCAGCTCTCACAGGCCAATTTCTACATTTAACATTAAAGTAAAGCCATCAGAGCAAAATTTGGAGAAAAGAGCCTGCATACTTCATAATTACATCCACAACAGCTTCGCTAGCTTTTGCGTTAGGAAATTTGAAGCTTTTCCTGCTCTGCTTCTACCTTAGATTGATTGTGCTCCACTTTGACAATGTCGTTTTTGAGGGACACATTACACATCATGCCAGTAAGGGTTGCCACATGGAAATGTTGACAGGTGTTCATATTAATTACATTCACAGCTGATTTCTTGTTGATATGATGATTTTATTGTGGGCCTATTAAAACTCTAGGAATGCAATAATTGATGCAGATTTTTATTGCAAATGCTGATGCCCTCTGTAAATGGAAGGGCTGGCGAGGCAACAGATGACAGACAGGAAAGTGAGTTCATGTAAACTCTTGCAGATGCTCAAAAATTGTGGACTGACATGAAACCTAATGCTGAGGATTTAACACCATAGGTGTGGTTTGGTCTATTGCCAGTAGCTAGAAACAGTGTACAGAACATCACAGGTTTGATTCTCATCAGAAACCTAGATGTTTGTGGCTACTGCCTTTGATGTAAATAGACACTATATCACCATGTGTGACAGTAAGTTGGGTGGTCAATTTTCTGATTGTATTCAGAACTGTTGAATCAGAAAACTAACAGTTAAACAAGTCGGATGTGAGCACACAGTTTTGTTATAAAATAAAACAACTTACAGATTTGTCCTAAATTGTTTTTCCCTTTGCAATAAGGATACATCTCCGTGGAACCCAGAATGGAAAGAAATCCCTGAAGAATGGCCAATCAATGAAGTAGAGGAAATGGAGATCTTAAAAGCTATGAAAATACATTTTGTGATGGGCTTTGGAAGAGTCTACATTTTGCACTAACCTTGAAATCAAACCTTGGACTTGAAAGGATTTTACAAGACCCGAAAAATCACAGCGGAATATATATTTTTGTTTTAAATGTTGATATCCTTTTTAACAGCAGTCAATATTCAGCCAAAATACTTCAACTCCTGTAATCTGCCTCACAAAGCCATCTGAGTGTGGCTTTGAACAGAGACAAAGGATCTGCAAAAATTAAACGTGTGTTTCCACACACGCAATAAAATCCCAAGCTGTTTTACTCCTTAAAACATAGATATTGATTATTTGAATAACATTTTTGGCTGGAGAAGCTTTCATTATTCTTCCGTTGTTGATTCGTGTTTACATTTAAGGACATTTCAACATTGACAATTTCTATGTTAAAGCCACTTGAAACTTGATATAAGCTTGCACAAGCAATTTTGGATAAATAATTTTACAACTGAAGTCATTCTAGATTTTCTTCATTACTTTGTTCTTTTGAGATCCCCTCATTATATTTGCTTGTGATCAGCAGTTGCCGTAACGTGACCGACATTATAGCCAAGATGAATCATAAACTTAACCTGGTTCTGACTAGGGTGGCAGAAATTGACAAGCATAAAAGAACAGCAAAAGTAGTTGGAGAAAGTAAATATTGATCTCCAAAAAAAGCTTTGTGTTTGCTCATGGGTCCATCGAAGCTTTGACTGAACGAGTTGACACTTAAGCAAAGACCAATTCTGAGCTCAGGAGAAAGGTGTGAACAACTTGACAGAAAGTGTGAACTTTAACAAGGAACAAGCAATTTAATTAGAAAGCCACAGTTGGAGAAACAGTTTAATATTTCATGGTATTCCAGAAGAAAGAAATGAATCTAGTTCCAAGACTGAATCACTGCTTTACTCCTTTCTAGAAGACAACCTGAAGTAGAAGACGGCATTGACAGAATCTCGATAGAACGTGCACGTGGTTTTGGTAAACATAACACAAATGGCAAGGAGCTACATCCAGTCATAGCAAAGTTTAGTTTCTACAAGAATACAAACTCACATTATCTAGTGCCCATACTCTCGCTGGAACAGACTTTCAGTTTGGATTTTAAGTCTTTCTTCTACGAGCTGTTACTACAGGTTTTCCAAACATTCACCAAATTTGCAAAGTGGTAATTTCCAACCCCATGTGCAGCAACGAAACTTACAGGGCAAAACAAAAACCAAAAAAAATGTACTTTAAAATTACTGATTATTGAATAAAACACACTAGTAGCAAAGCAAAAATTTTCCAAAAAAAAAAAACCTTGAAAGTAAAAATGTGATCCTTACATCACATGGCTGAATTTGATCTGCTCGCCAGAGCACGTGTTTTTTTTTTACGCAATAGTGTGCAGGCGTCAAGTTTCAGCAACGAAAATAGAAAGGAAAACAGACAAAAAGCTTTCCTAAATAAAAATTTTATTCAGGTTAGTCTTTGTTCAAGCCAGAGAAAAAAATGCATTTAGTTCTTAATGAAAGACGAGATACATGCAAGTGATTTGAAAGGACTACAAGTCTATTTCGAAGCAAATTATCTACGTGTGCAGAGCATGTTTTTTGAAAATTTGGTGAGAAGAATTAGTCAATTAGACTAGCACTAATTCACAATCAAATCTGTAATTTTCGGATAGTTCAATTCCCAGAAGAACTTGAGAATTACACAGAAAGTCCGTGAGTTAAGATGTCTGCTCGCCAGTCGGATTGGTAAAACTGCAATTTGTCCTCAAAGCATAATTTTTCCCGTTATTTCTCGGTTTTGGAACGTGGAAAATGTTGAGTACTGCTTTGTAGTTCTTCTTTCGATTTACCATTTTAAAAAGGTATGTTTCGTTTGGAAAACATGAAAATCGGCAACTAAAAATGTAGGGGTCTGACCCGTGCGGCAACAAAACTGAAATTTGAGATCACCCTGACTACACAAAAACCAATTTTGTCTTAAATACAAGCAAGTCACAAAAGTTACGTAACACCTTCCCAGTCGGTCTGGTGCACGCTGATATTCTTGCTCGCCCTGCTCTTCTGCTGCTGATGTGGCCTTCCTAAACAGTCACAACAGCCAACAGTCCCATAAAATGACATTCTCACGTTGTTTTACTGGCTGGCATTTAAAATGGTATATTCCTGGATATGTCCATTGGAACGGGTCACCACAGAGCACCATCGGGCTACAAAATTCAGAGACAAATCTTCAAATTGTTCATTGGTAATACCCACAAGAAGAACATATGTTCACCCAGCTATATCAATAAGGCCAGTAAGGCAACTCCAGATCTATAAAACCTGCTTCAGTTGGGGTGACCCCCACCCCCCTCCTCCCGTGCTGCCTGAAGGAATGAGTGGTCTTGGGGTGCCAAGGAAAGCCACAGTATACCATGTCCTACCTTGCTTCCCTACCCCACCCTACAGACCCCAGGTTTCAAAGTGCCAAAGTCTCTGACAAATCTCTCCTGACTTGGATCAATCCTAACTGGAGTCCTGGTACAGTCCCTGAAATGGGAAATCAATTTGTGCCATGTGCATACAGAAAGCAAGGATTAGAATTAGTGCATGAACATGAACATAAGTAAGAAGTTAGGATGAGCATTTCAAAAAGAGAAGGCCTAGGCATGTTTAAGTTGGCTTTAGCAATAGCAAAAGAACAAGGTTATAGAAAGGTTTAGTATTATGGTGAAGGTTAGAACACAAATTAATCACCTCAGGAGCAGACTCATATCCAGTGGCTATATATGTGTTTTGTGGGATGAGAAGATTAGACAAGAGGATAGATTGAGGTGTGTGGGGTGTCATGGGAAGAGGCGCCTCAATTCATCGTCGTTAAGTTAGTCGTAAGTTATTGTAAGTACTGTAACGTGTGCGGTTAAAAAAAATACAAAAAAAGGAAAAAGACTGGGTATGAGTCTGCTTCAGGAGCTGTACAATTACTTAGAATGATATCAATATTGAATTTCTACATTGGATCAGAGAAATATTTACTATTGCTCTGCTTTTTCAGTGAAAGCTTGGTTTAGAAAGGGGAGAAGAAGTGATGTGTTCCCTTTGTTGGCCTTCATTTTTGTATACAGTGGCCCTCAACCATTGCACTTGAAGCAATGAAATGACTCTGTACCACTTTACGATCTCTAGTAGACTTTACGAACATTGTGCAGATTGCTTGTTACACAGGACAGAACAGAAGGATTCTGTGAGGTTCCGGTTACTACTCAGTGTCTGTGTGACCTGCTCCAGGGGTGGTACTGCCACTGAATAAAAAGAACAGTAAGTTCTTTCTGTGAAATGTGATGATGAACTGTTCCACGACCAATGAATCCTCTTGTCCAGCAGAGCTCGGGACAATCTTCCAGATCTTGATGCACTGCAGAAGGTGAGTAGTAAGCTAAACAATGACTGAGTCAGAACTCCAGCAGTTCCAGACTGTGATGCTCAACATTAACATTAGTAACCATCCCCAGAGTGGCTAGACATTCACAACAGCACCTACTCGATCCTGTCACAGTCATCAGCAGCCTTTCCTGAGGGGAGAGAAGAAACTTCTAAAGGACTCCCGGAAAGGAGAACACTGAACTTTGAAACCGTTCCGGTCCAATCCATTTTGAAGTAAAGGATGGGGTTGTGGTTAGTCAGGACTACAATTAGGAAGTTAGCGTTAGAAGTTATGGTCAATGTTATGCCTATTGCTAGGTTATTGGGTACCCATGGTTAGATTATCTAATCTAAAGGTTAATGGTCCTAACTGTTATCCTAACTAACTACACTCCCACCCCCAACTGCAGAATTTAGAGAACTAGAACGGTTACAAAGTTCAGTGTTTTCCTTTCAGGATGTCCTCAAGAAGCCTCTTCTCTCCTCTCAGGAGAGGCTGCTGGTGACTATGACGGGATCAAGCAAGTGCTGTTGTGAACGCCTCTCTACAGCACTGGGAATGGTAACTGACGCAAAATGTTCAGCATCAAAGTCTTGAACTGCTAAAATTGTGACTTGGTCATTGCTCAGCTGACTGCTCGCCTCCTGCAGTGCATCAAGATGTGGAAGATTGACCAGAGCTTTGCTGGCCAGGAGAATTCATGGGTAATGGAACAGCTCATCGTCACGAGCCATAGAAGGAACTGACTGTTCCTTTCATCAGGTAGCAGCACGACTCCTGGAACAGATGACAAAGTTACTACGCAGTACCCAGATCCTCACAGAATCTTTCTGTCCAATCCTGTGTAACAAGCAATCTGTCCAGTGTTTGTGAAGTCTCCCAGAGATTGTTCAGTGGTGCAGAGTCGTTTCGTTGCTACAAGTGTAACGGATGATGGCATGTCCTGTCAACCGTCCAGTACTGTAAGGGTGAGGAAAGGAATACTAGACCCACTAGACTAAGGATAAGAGAATGCAGGCAAGAGGAAATATTTTTTGCCTCTTTTCAATGAAAGAAATGTCAACAGTGATACCATCCCTTGTGACCCTTAGCCAGAACTGAGCCAAGCCAAAGAGAGGTTGGTCGGAGACTTCGGTGCTTCAAGACCCAAGGTCTGTGGGGAAGAGAAGAGATGTGAGGTAGGGCGTGGCACATTGCAGTTTCCCATGACAACCCAGGATCGCTCATTCTTCCAGGAGGCACGCCCAACCCCCACCCCTCCCCACCCAACTGAAGCAGGTTTCATAGATAATGGATTTGCCTTTGTAAGCCATTCATGCATTTGTTGCCATATTCTCAGAGAAGTGGACCCAGGCTACTCGTGGAGTAATTGGTGGTTTTTCAGCACATTTCTGTAAGAGTGGAGGGAGGAGATAAACGGCTGGTGGCATAAAATACTTCAGGTTCCAGACAAATATTCTGCAACATTCAATTGGAGTTGGTTTGCCATGACAGTTGAAAGGGTTAAGTTTTCCCTAAAAAGGACAATATTTGCGCCTTTAATTTGCAATCCATAAGGCTATAATTCATATCTTAAAGCATAAGCATCTTTGGCAGAATGAACCCTATAACAAGTTCCCTTTCACAATCAAGTGTAGGTTTCCCTCTGTCATTTGGACTTCAGTCTAGAGTTTCCTGGGTTTTTTCTTGTTGTTTCTTCCCCTTCCCCCTATACAGAAGCCAATAACAAATGCATTATACAATAGCTGAGTGAACAAATGCTCTTCATTCCTCCAACCTCCACATGGAAATCACCAATGAGCATCATGATGTTCATATCAGGTACAATTATGCAAGATGTGTGATGGTGCCTGGAAATGCATTTCTTTCATTACCATTAACACACAGGGTTGCCAGTAAGGGTCACAACTATTTACACTTATCATAGCTGAATGCTCATTATAGAACCTTGATGTTGCAGGTGATAGTGTCTGTATATGTTTGAATTTACCAGCCAGGCAACCCATTTTTTTAGAAGTTTGATGTTCAATCCAACATGCAGCTCCAAACTTCACGAGAGTCCTGAAAGGCAATCAGCTGGCCTGACAGTTCTTCACCTCTTACTTTTCAAAATGATATGCACTCAGAAAAATGAACCAGTGCCACAAGTATAACCTTAACCTAGTAGCAGCAAGAATAAATGAAAACTTAACCAAGCTTAAAATTTGCAATCATTCTTTGTTCACCAGCATCTTGCACTTTAACTTTTAACACTACTGATCCTAGTTGCATGCAGGATGTGTGTAATCTATACATACATGATTTTTATTTCTCTATGCTAGCCAAAAGAACCCATGCTGATTCTCAAATGGGATATAATAAATAATATTAATAATTGGACTAATTATGTTTAAATTATTTCCATTGACTGATTGGGAACAAATGGCCTGATACGTTTTATGACCAGTGCTTGCTGTATTATACTTTTCAAGGTTGCAGCCTTAGAAAACTGAAAGTTAAGAGCCCAAGCCACATTGCTGGGAACCAGAATTAACTTTAGGACTTTAGTCTTTATAAAAGACTCATTAAGAGTCCAAGGCATCGCTTTGTGATAAACGTGATGTAGTTCAATTGGAAATGTCACGCAAAGAGTGAATAAATAAAATAAAGCATAACATCACTAAGCATGTCATGTTTTTATGGCTACTGCCTTTTAGGAAGATAAGTAGCTACTATGTTACCGTGTTGTGCAAAAGTCAGTAAATCAAAAGCTTTCGGAATTGCAGAATTTACGAGAAGTTGGGTCGAGTTCACCACGACAGGTTGACGAGATCTCAGTCAGCTTTACTTATACGGAAGATCATTGCATTCAATTCACAATGGCTGTAGTGTCTTTTATGCGTGGCAATTTGTGGTTCTTGGAAGGAAAACACAGGTTTTCAATACAGGTTTTCAAGTAAATCAAAAGAACAACTTCTAAGGAACACTCGGCTGCTTAAAAAGAGGAAATCAGTGATTTCATAGTGAAGAAATTCCTGTGCAATCGTAAACAAGATCTGCAAATCATCACGTGAGCTGTAGACATTCTCAGAAATTTTTGCGTTCTCCTGGGAATCCACTCTACAAAATACTACAGGTTTGAACGTGAATTTCACTTGCTTTCTGTTAAATTGATTGATTTGTCATATTTGAAATAGCTTTGGCGAAATTGTGGAAAAACGTACTCAGTTTAAAACAGTTGAGAAATTGTGCTTTAGTGACTCGCAGTTTGCTTAGATCGGTCGGCTTCATTCCAGGCGAAAATTGAATGAATTTGCTTTTCAAGCGTGAACACAGGTCTGTCTGAATAAGTTTTTCAATTAAGGAAGCTTATTGTCCATTTATCTTGATTCATGGAATTTCTTCATCATGCGATAGCCAAACCATATCTATTACTGTCCCCTGTGTATTTAAGTGTAAACAAACCGAAATCCCTTAACACAACCAAATTAACCTGCACAATTTTGGCATTGACTGGAGCTGTTCTTTCACCCCTCCAAATTTTATACAACATTGCTTTTTTACTACAATATTCAACAAAAATAAAGCAGTAGCCACATGCAGTCATAGACTGCCTTTCCTGTAACCATGAAGTGCATCTCAGATAATGATGAAATTTGATGGAAAAGGGGATCCGGCGAACACCTTTCCACCCAAATTCCCTTATTTCCTCGGCTTTTTGTGACAGATGTTTTAGCTTTTTTACTAGTAACACGATATGGGTGCATGATTGCATCAAAACACACACCTGTGAAATCCAACACGATCATTTTTGCTAAAAATAAATTAACTTGAGGACATATCAATTCAATTACGTTTATTTCCACTAGAACACCATTTTCCTTTGGTAGACTAGGCAGTATTCGACACTAACGCTTGCCCGATTGCCCGGGGCAAGTAAAATGATTCAATGGGCAAGTAAAACTACGGTAAAAGTTGCCCGATCGGGCAAGCAGATGTTTTGCTCCTGTCCACAGTGTGTCCAGCAGGAAATAAAGCGAATTGAAAACTCTTTGCTGTCAATTTATTTATTGTGTTAATATGGGTATTTTCATACCCGTTAGCCGTAGATTGAAAAAAGATACATATTAGTTTGAACAAGATACAACGAAACGAGCACGAAACACTGTGCACAAAATCGTGGCCGCCATGTTTTTTTAACCCGCAAAGAATGTTGGTAGATTCACCGTACCCAGGCTCCACGCGGCCAAATTTACGCTTCGTATTTTCCCGGGATTTTCACAGCGATCAAGTTGTTGAAATGAGTCTATTTCAGTTTGGGTTTTCAAGGAAAAAGCGAAAGAACGATGAAAGGGAAGAAGAGAGGGGAAAAGGAAGAGAAGTTGACGAAGTTGAAGAGGTTAGAAATGCTGAGGAAAAAAACCCAGAGGAAATATCTACCGAGAAACCCGAAAGTAAGGACGAAGGCAAGCGAGTGAGGAAGTACCAAACCACGTGGGAGACGGACTTTCCGTGGCTGGGTTTTGAGGCTGACAAAAACAAAATGTCCTGCAAAGTTTGGAGATGGACAATAAACGGCGAGCGAAGCGAGCCGGCGATTTTTTGGGCAACCAAAAAAAATACGCTAGGCAACAAAAAATATAGACCTGGTTGCCCAAAGGGCAATTTAGCAGGAAAGTTAGTGTCGAATACTGCTAGGTACATTGACCTTCATTGTTTTCTCAAACACATCACAGTCATCATCAAACACAATTACAACAGATTTTGCTGATGATGCACAATTACGAACATTGCACATGTAAACATGCCAAACTACATGATTATATGTAAAAAACTAGCATTAATAAGAGGTACAAAACTGGAGCAACTGCTTTCCATTTTGATTTGTTGACAATATGTCAATTTGTCCATTCGGTATCATTGAATATCTTTCTTTTTCTTTAACTTTACACACCAACATGTTTGTATATCTTTTAGCGTGGGTCTACCGCGAATGGCATGTGGAAGAAGCATACATGACAACATTTCTTGTCACTTTAACTCAGTCACACCTTCTAAGCAAAATGGCAATGCAATATTGACTCGCTTGAGTGTCAACAACCATCATTTTGTCACCAATGAGAAGCCTCTTCAAACCACAAGGTAAACAAACAAATGGTGTCTTGATTGTTGTCACTTTAGAAATCGCACTTCAATTACAATTTGTCTCACAAATTCAACTTACTTCAACACTTGTATTTTAGGTATCCGTCACCGCAATATAACTAGCTTAAATTCATGAAAACAAGCAATGGCTTCCTGTTCATTCCATATTTGACTGCACAGAAATAAAAATTAGGCAATATGTATGTCTTCTGCCAAAACGTTTTCCACACAGATCAAAGTACGGGATATATAATTGTAATTGCTTTAAATGGTGTTAACTGTGCAATATAAGCTTGTACGGGTAAAATGAAAGCAATTGCCATAAATAGGTGTTACATTGAAAGAGACAGTTCCAAATCATTCATCAAGGATTGCAAGCCTGAAAATGTAAAATCTGTACTGAAACACCAGAAAGGGTTGAATGCTTAATACTTAATGAAAGGAAATGTCAAAGCAAGAATGTACTGGTCAACACTGCATTTGTAATTAATACAATAATAATATTTTTGAACCTTCTCAAGTTAGAGACCCACATGGATTGTTCTTTTGACTTCCTATTAAGCAAAACTTGTGATGCCTAGTCTGGCTCTCTTAAGAGATTTGATATTAAAGTCTCTCTTTTTCTGGGAAAACAAATTGAGAAGCAAACTGTGTCTGCAGCAGTGGCTCCTGTGAGATTCTTGAGTTTTCCCAAATTAACCGAAATGCACATAAAGAAAGAAAAATGTTACGCTTCTCAAATTAAGTTCTTTTTACATTTGAATCATTAGACAAACATTTTCTGATATAAAAAGTACAAGGCTACATGCATTTATCAAGTATTGACAAGAAATAACCTTGAAAATCAAAATTGCCAAAATTCCATTCCAAATACAGATACGAATTAGCAAAGGGAGAATAAATGACAAAGAGATGCCCAGTAGGAACATTTCTTGTATTTGCTTAATTTAGAAGCAAAAACTTTCAAACTCACAATAAAATCTTCTTATCAAGTCCTCTTTTTCAGTGGTTGGGTATTCTTGAGTGTTATTTCTTTCCATTTCGAACTCTGAAAAGATGTATGTTACATAGGCGAAAAACATTTCTTGAAATTTTTTTACCAGTTTGGCAAGGTGCCATTTTCTATGTTTCAACAATCCCATCCCATAAGACTCACAAACGTTTGCACAGAAGACAGATTCTGATTTACAGCTCAAAAGGACAAAAAGGTACAAAATTTTTGTGCTTTTCTCGCTAAACATGTGCATGGTGCCACTAATTTGGGGGATTAAGGAGCATAATAATTCTTCCTGTACTACATCCCATATTGAGCACCTGTAGCATTTTCCAGTGACAGCCCTTATTACATGGGAAGTATGCAATACTTCTTTAAAATAATTATTTCTATAAAAAAATTATACTTGCTTAGTATTCCTGACTCACTAAAGGCGTCCGGTCTGCCACTGAAGAAACAGAATAGAACAGAAAATGGTGGCAGCTTTCACTGAAAAAAACCAAAAAACAAAACAGGATTAATGCTGATGATGATGATGATTATTATTATTATTACTATACATGTAGTATATCTGTTCAAGGAGTCTCAAAATAAAATGTCTAACCCCCTAGAATTTCCATACCTATATGTATTTTATTTTGTTATCCTTACAAATATTGAAGCACAGCCTTATGTTAATTTGCAAAATTATGTCTGCATTTTCCTAACACAGTTTCTGCTCCTCAATATGTTTCTGCAAAATTTGCTGTTGCTGTTGAAACGACGTAAAAAATGTTGGTTTTTATTTTTGTAATAAGCCACACTCGCACTTATTTCAATGGAAAACAGAGGTAATTGACTTAATTTTAGCTGAAACAAATGGCCCCTTTAAGAGCCACCAGTTGATATGAAAGAAATGATCAACAAATGCGCATTATCTTTTTACACTCAAATAAAATAGAAATAAACGTGTATGTTACAGAGTGGGGCTGGGTTCTACAAAAATTCAAAATGGCGCCCTTGAAGTTCGATCTTGCATAATTGTAATTAAGCGAGTTTTCGATAAATTAAACTTTAAACTGTTATTCTATTAACAAGTACACTTAGAAGTTTAATTAACGTTCTGTTTCCGAAGAAAATATATTATCTAGAATACCTTCAAACCGCGACGTTAAGTTCGAATACACTCAGTGAAGGTGGTGACGCATTTCAGTATATCAACTTGTTCCGTCAACTAAACATCGAGCCCGGGACATCGAGCATGACATTTTTTCTTTACATTTTCTTAGAGTAAGGATGTTTTCTTGACTCTTTCTAAGTGGAACCAACTGACTATATTCTGGAACGATCGAACTTTTTTGTGCAACGCTCCCCTGACTTGGCACGATCGGACCCCATCTGACCGTAAACTGAGCACACAAGTATTTGAAAATAACCAGACTTAATATACGTACCTGTGTGTGTCCAAGAAGTGTTTCAAACCAACAAACAGATGGTAAAAGCCAGCGAACAACACAACTCCAACTGAACATCAACCGCCAACATCACATTAGTTCGATTAGTTCCCGCGTTTTTTCAGCCAAGCTGCCGAGCCTGCTGGTCTGACCAATCTTGTCCCCAGCGCCCGCGCGCCTAGTACAACAAAGGCTTGGTCGCATAACCATTCCGCTCCTCGACTCCATAACGCCTCCTCGGCGAGATTTTCGATCGAAAAAAACGTTGAATGTCGTCAGTTTCAAAGGAGGAAAAGCTGTGAAAAAGTCAAAACTTAGTGTACCAGTTCGGTACACCGCCCAGCAGGCTTTTCATCCAGCAGCAGCCTCCTCCAGCTCAGATTATTCTCCTGAACATTCAGCTAGGAGATCTCGATCAGCCCGATGATCCTCGTGGCTTCCAGGATGAGGTCAAGAACAAACCTAAAGTTCGCAAAATCCGGTTGAAAAAGAAATTAAAAGCCTACCACGAGAGGAAGGAAAGGCTTGCTGCTTCATGGCTAAGTGCTCGGGAGCAGCTTGTGACACTTGGTCAAAAGTGTGTGATTCCTTCATGTGAGGAAGATGCCATTGGAAGGTGCCTACACTGTACTGCAGTCCTGGACAATACTTGTGCGAAGGGCACATAAGTATTGTCCATGCGGGAGGTAAAACTCTCCATCAACCTGAGGTTTGGAAGGTTTGTTCATGTCGCCATTGATAAAAGTCCACTAAATACTTTAAACCTTTAAACCTACTTCGTTGCATTGGAAAATAACTTAATATAAAATTAAGTCAAAATGTTTAATACACATGTAACTTTGCCGGGTTGTTGATTACATGTAAAGTGTATTTGTTTTAAGCTCAATAACGACAGGGCGTTACCGTTTTTTGTCGTTTCGTTGTTTGTTTGTTTTTATGATTGCGTTCGACGAAGGAGAACGCAAGCCTAATTTCGTTTTTGCGTCCTGTGTCTTTCGAGTTGGTGTGCCTGTGTACGGCTATGCAGAATTTTTCGAGATTGCTGTAAGGACACCCAAATGGCGCCCCCGCTTGAGTTTTGCAGGGGCATGTGTCGGCCAAGAAACTGGTGCGAACTTATGACGACATCTGACCTCGTTTTCGCGCTAGAGCCATCTTTTTAGTCTCGTATAAGAGTCGCCCCCTCGTTTTCGCGCTATTGCCTAAATTTGCATACCTCGGGAAAGTTTTACATTCAGTGTACGGGATCACATTTCAGCTGCAATGTTCATCAATGTTCACTGGATGGAAATATCTCTAGACTACAGAATCTTTTCCCTTTCTTCCAGAAATCTTTTTTGTGAAAGATTGCATTGAAGAAATTACACGTTTCTTGGCCACAGGTTGGAAGACAGACGCAGTTTGTTGGAGCAAAATTTGCATACATCGGGAAAGTTTTACATTCAGTGTACGGGATCACATTTCAACTGCAATGTTCATCAATATTCACTGGATGGAAATATATCTACAGAATCTTTTCCCTTTCTTCCAGGAATCTTTTTAGTGAAAGATTGCATTGAAGAAATTACACGTTTTGTGGCCGCGGTAAAATAATTTTCCGTGGGAAATAAATTCATCGAACACGACAGCGCTGCACACCTGTTGTACATTTCGTCGTTTCAGAAATAGATTTCAACCGCAAACTAGCCTGTGGAACTACGACAAGACCATGCTCATCAAAATCGTTGCTATGTTCAGAAACCTTTTAATCTCCTCATTTGATGCTACAAAACAGGTAAAGAGAGCTTTTCACCCAGCCCGAGGTTCGCGAGGTTTTGCGAGTCACGTATTATGTTAGTATAAAATCAAAATACAAAAATATCTGAAATATACAGACATTAGAAACTGACATCAGGCCCCGGTTTTTCAAAGAGCGGATTATTTTATCCAGCGGATAATTCGCTATCCAGCGGATAAAATCTATTGGTTGGAGAACATTTTATCCACTGGATAGAGTTATCCGCTCTTTGAATATAAACCTTGGCTCTGAGATGTCTTTCAAAACTGTATGCAAATTAGCTCGCTTCAGTTCGACATTTTTACGGCTTTATAGTCGCGTAAGTTTCGCGGCATTTTGGTAAAATACCTTTTGAGTAGAAGACCAAAATAGTATGCTGGCCTGTAAGTTTCGTTTTTCTCAAAGATTATAAGCGTTATACCGAAAATGATGTGCATTATTTTAAACTTCAACGGTGTCACGCAACAGGCGGACCGAAAATACTTTCTTTTTTTTTTTTTAAAGTTCAACAACGTAGCCGCTGAAATTTTAAACTCAGCTTCGTTTATTGCAAATATTTCACCTTGGCAGTTACACATTACGTACAGATATAAAAGGACGAACGCACTCTATAATCTTTGATTACTACTAGTTGATACAAGTATTTGGCTTTAGTTATTATCTTCTGACAGTAATATTTAATACTTAGCCTTTAACCAGAGGGCAAGTTGGTTAGGCCTGTACAAGAGACCTTAAAGGGTGATTTACTTAATCTTGGCTTATACCCAAGCCATTACTTAAGTCATTACCTACATCAGACCTGCCAACCCACCCCGTTTTCCTTGGAGTCTCCAAGTTTTTCATCAAATCTCCCGGTCTCCTGTTTAGAGCACCAAATCTCCTGGGAAATGCCTACTGTGGCGTTTTTCCAAATGTTTTCATAATTTCGTTATTTTCAAGATGTGAAAAATGAAACTAAAACAAGAACTGGATTTAGTGCTCTTATTTGAGCTGTCCTCGATCAGATAACATAAAACAGAACAATCAAATAATTGCTATATATATATAAGGAGAATCATAATTGGTCAGAAAAAAACCAATCAAATTGCACAATACATGGTAGGTAAATGCTGTTCTAACCGAGATACATCGGGAACATTCGGAAGGCCTTCAGGTGATTTTTGGAGAGTATTCTGACATTTTCGAAAATGACATTCTTTTGATGCAAAGATTTCTATGTCTCCATATTTTTTAACTCCGGGAGTTGGCAGGTATGCCAACATGTATTTCTCTCCTGTAAGCAATAATTTATTATCCTAATTTTGCTGTTAAGTGCCTTATTTTCATCACATACCACACTCTTGTAATGATGGGACAATTATTGGATATGTATCCTTCAAAAGAATTGCCTAAAAATAGACTAAAAGTTTATCCAAGTAAACAGTTTGGAACTCTTGATGAATATCGAATTACTCTTTACAAAACTATATTGTTTGCACTGGAGCATAAAACATGGTGCAAAAAATTCACTATAAAACACACGTATGATATCACAATTGAATTCCTCTTTTATTGGTGTATTCTAGCCACCCAAGAAGCTGTATGTTTCTGTATTCAGACTCTCAGGATGGAAGATATACCCCATATCAATTTAATGATTGTATATGGACAACCTGCCACAACAATGATCATGGCTGTGTACGAGAAATTGTTGCAATAATGTATTGATGTGCATGGTAAGCAAAGTTCATAGTTGCCTATTTTGTTATGGCTTGTTTATTTGTCCATGGAGGACTTGTGTGATTACCACATGTCGGTAAAGTACAGCTAAAGTGGAACCTATATTAATGAAGTGCCATGGGACCTTGTAAATTGGTTCATCATGAACATGGAGATTCTGTTTCATGCATTTTAAAAGGCCTGGTTTAATAATATTGTTTGTTATATGAAAAGTGTACTACTTTATAGAAGTGAGTTCAGTCTTCCATGTAATCTGGTATGACTTGTTTGATTGAAACAACCCTCTTAATTTTTTTTTTCATCTGTTTGTACATCATATGATGATCAGTTTTCTTTTCTTTTGTATTTATAATGGAAAGTTTTAGTAATGTTGTTTTACACAGGGAATGATCCCAATTAGGTTGCAGGAGTTTTTGTAGTTTTGCATTTCTTTCTAAGTACTTTTAAGGGTGATTGACTATCAATATAAAGTGACAAATGTCAGAATAATATTAGGCTCACTTTTTTGGAATTATTTTCTTTTCTTTTTTTCTTTCTACAGGGCAGCAACATGTCATTAAAATGAAATGCTGTGAACATGAATCAGAAGCTATAACCCTTGTTAGGAATGGCTTCTGGCCATCAACCCCTAAACAGCCTCAAGTGGCCTTTAACCTTGAATTTATGAAATTACTGCAGTATTTGTTTCTTGAATCAAGAGTGTCATTAAAGTCCATTTATCAGGCTCTGCAATGGTTGGCTCCGTCACTTTCAAAGGTCAATGTAAGCATTCATTTGAGATTTGTATATGCATCACTTCTTTGGAGTTGAATGAGCATATTAAAAGCCACATAAAACAAATCCATGCCCTCTTGTTGGTAACTGAAATTGATCAAATTGCCTCATACTTTTTGTTAATGTACAATGTACATAGATGTTAAACTATAACTATTATAAATAATGATATTTAGCCAAGAATTATTTCTTAAAGCTTATCACTTTAATGTAAATGGTTCTTATCTTTATGAATCTTCGTCTTTTCATTGATTAATTCAACAATCTAACACCTTTTTATGTCTCCCCTAGGTTAAGGACATTTATCGCCTGCTTGTTGGGGATTGTTTTGGTGAGTTTTGGTACATCTCCAGCATCTTGAGGAATTTGAAGCAGTTCATTTCCTTGCTAGGAAATGAAAATGAATGCCCAGCCTGCCCCAAGGTTAGTGAATATATATCCTTTAGTGGATACTTCCTAATCACCAGATTTTACATGTGGAATATGTAAAGTTTTTGATTATTAAGCTATATTTTGCATGTAGTTTACATGAAGAGAAACCAATGCATATATGCATACTATTATTCTTATCATTTTCATCTCCAAGGATCAGTATCCTGTTTCAGGTACGTTCTTTATTTTGCAACCTCTTTTACACCTTTTTAGTCATCCATGAAACATTATATGATTTTAAATTTTCAATCACTTCATTATTTGTTATTTGAATTTAAGAGAATGGAAGTGTATACATCTCCGTGGATGGATTGTTTGGGTGTGTAAGAAAATGCAGTGCAGGAACAAGTGTCAACCCCATTAAGACAACCAATCTTATTGCCCCTGCATGGTGTCAATGTTTGCATATTATTGTACAATTTTGTTAGATTTATTATTCCATTTACAAGTATGACAATTAACTCCGCCAAGGGTGATTTCACTCATCCTTGCCGGTCCCCAGCCCGGGTAAAGGAGGAGGGATTGTCATTTTGATGACCAAATTTGGTTTCACCATCTCCAGGTTTTTTGTCCATTTTGTATTATTCAGACATTGACCTTCTAAACTTTGAAGGAACCCTGTATTCAGTTCCAATCAGTTAGAGACCAAATTAATATTGTCATCAGTTGGTGACCTAATTTGGTTGTGCCCCAGATTTTTGTCCATTTTATATTATTCAAACAGTGGTAAACTTTGTAGGAACCCTGCAATCAGTTCCAGGCTAGATCCAATCTACTGTCAAAGATAAAGTCCAAAAGGCTTGATGAGACGGCTCTTTTTGGAGCAGGCTGCAAGCATGAAGTGCCCTTGAAGTTTTTTAGCTTGAAGAGAGGAGAAGAGTATGTAAAAGGAATTTTTACATATATTTTTACCTTACAATATTTAATTATATTACATTATTGAAGTCTTAAAACTTTCATTTTACAGGATTGGAAATGCAGTGTTTCTTCTTAAATGGATTAAGGAGCTTACAGCAAACAAATCAGTTGATGTTTGTTTCTTCTATGACATTGCCTGTGTGTTGGATACACATCTGGGCCCAGTTGTTCAAAGCCGGATTAAGCAAATCCTGGGTTAACGTGAACGTAAAAACTAGAATCAATAAGCATATTTCCAAAAGACTTTTGCCTTTCAGTTTTGACTTAGACTTTTCTTTACCTTTAGCTTAAAATCAGCTTTGAAAAACATTTTTATCGAGCGAGATGAAACCCTCGATTAACTTTTAATCGGGGATTAGCGTTAATCGGCTTTCGAACAACCGGGCCCTGAGAGTAACATTTGTATCATTTAAATTAATTTACAAAGGATATCTTTAACACTCTAACAACATTTCTCTATTTGATCCCCATATGTATTGTTACTTTCTAGATCAAGAGTATTGTTACATGTAGCGGTGGATGTGAAGAGGGACCACAGCACCCAGCTTATCCTCAAAATTCAATAGAGCAAAGTTTTCTGAAAAAAAAAATGTCTATTTTTGTTCAGAGCCTTTTACTCTTGGTCTCATTTTACCTGAAGTTTTGCATCTGCCACTGATGACATTCATGTAAATACTTTTAGATGGCTGCAGTGTATAGTGAGTGTGGAATATAAAATTAATGTTTACGTCAACATATCTCAGTATTTAAATGGTGCGGTTAACATAATATTTTATTGTCAAGTCTGACGTGGTGATTTAGTGGGAACTGTGGTGCACATGGTAATGCTCCTTCCTCCTTGGGTGGTTGAGACATCATACCACAATATCAAATATAGGGATAATCGGGTTGATCTTTAAATTTTGTTCTTTTCTTATATGCGCTATTACATCTCTTCCCCAGAATACACACCAGGATGCATTACTTCGAAATGTTACCCTTGCAATCCCTGCGTTCCACTGTCATGGACACAAGGTGTCTTGTCAGGTATTAAGAAATATATGTCCGTCTTATTAACAATATTGATTGTAGTTTGCATTTAAAGGTGCATACACCCAGTAAGAGTTGTTTGAAAGCTATCAGTACTGGCTACTGTGTGTTGGATACACATCTGGGCCCAGTTGTTCAAAGCCCGATTAAGCAAATCCTGGGTTAACGTGAACGTAAAAACTAGAATCAATAAGCATATTTCCAAAAGACTTTTGCCTTTCAGTTTTGACTTAGACTTTTCTTTACCTTCAGCTTAAAATCAGCTTTGAAAAACATTTTTATCGAGCGAGATGAAAACCTCGATTAACTTTTAATCGGGGATTAGCGTTAATCGGCTTTCGAACAACCAGGCCCTGAGAGTAACATTTGTATCATTTAAATTAATTTACAAAGGATATCTTTAACACTCTAACAACATTTCTCTATTTGATCCCCATATGTATTGTTACTTACTAGACCCGTAATGGCTTGGTACTATTGCAAGAGAACCTTGAATAGATCGAATGACATCCACTTGTCAATTGACCATTACAGTGATGCAGGTCAATTACAGTGGAAGAAGGCTGGAGGGATTTGGGATGAGTGATGGTGAGGTGATGGAAAGGTTGTGGTCATACTTGAGACCAACATCGAAAATAACCAAAGAGATGACTCCAGCCCACAGAGTGGATGCATTAACTGACTTTTTCATGCATTATGCAAGAAATTCAATTTCATCATTGGGTAATATTTCTCACAAAATAGTATTGTACAATCTTTAAATGAAGGGGTGCCTGGAAAAAAGCTCTAAGTGACTTCTGATCAGTTGCTAGATTCTCCCTCCAAATTTCCTTGCATTCACTTGTGGAACAAAAGGAGAATTTGATCTTACATCAAAAGTCACTTGTGGCCTTATTCCACACACCCCTTCAAATATACTTTAGTGTGTGTTTATAATGGGTACAAGCTATCCTGGTTCATCTTGAAGTTTTGGTAGTGTACATTTTACCCAATGTTCCTCGTACATTCTATCATCATAACCTTTGAGTATCATTTGCATCAATGTAGGAGAGCGACTTTGTGACCATTTAAAGAAGGCAATTGAAACTGAGAAAGAAACGGAGGATCAGCTTCATTTGCTCCTTGTGAAGTTAAACGAGACAGGTTAAGTGTTGACTATGCGGTGATTAATCATCCTCTTTCCACTGTCAGTTTTCATGTACATGTTGCTTTCATCCATTATTATTGGATAGTCATTGCTTTAAACATTGAGATTTTTTCATAAACTTTTATATAAATCATAAATCGTGCAAGGTCGAAAAAGACCCATTTTTTTTTCTCTCCAAATCAAAGCACAGCCACAGTAATCTGCAGAATTCAAAGTTGATATTCGTTTCATATCCATGTAAAAACACTGAGGTCAATAACAATCTTACTTAATTGAGTAATTAGGCTTATCCTTTTTTTTTGTTGTTTTGAATGGGTATGCATACATCTCCTCGTCTGCTTTTACTTTCAACATCATCAAACTAACTTTTCAGTTGTTTTTGTTTTGAGATTTTTATTCCCAGGTACAAAAGTAGAAATCTCAGACATTGAAGAGTAGAGTCTGTTGGAAAGAAATGTCATCAACAATACATCAAGTAAAGGAAACTCTAGTAAGCTTTGATCGGTAATTTTCTTTTCTGTTCTAAGCAAATGTAGAGGTTTTTTTCTCCTGCTTTTATGTTTCTATGCTACTATACATTTAGAGCTGGTTGGTTTTGGAGTACACCAACTGGTCACTCCCATGATACTTCCCATTTTTAACTTTTTAATTTATTGTACTTTTACACTGAGTTATAATTTAGATTTCTGAGGCGTTGTAAAGTGATTTTTGCTTCGTTACAAAGGTTCATCTACTCCCGATGGCTACCCCGACAAACTCAGACAGTTCTACACTGTGAGGTAAAATGTTGGCTTTCTCTTTTTACTATTTATATGTTAATTTGCTATTAATTTTCACAGTTGTTCACCTGTGTCTGCAACTCCATGATGTCCCTTACATTCTGGATATATAATCGTAATTAACCACCAAAAGCATAATTCATAATCACTGTGTACATCTTTGTTGCATTTTTGAATAGAACAAGAAAAATTTTGTTTTGTACTTTGTTATGCTATTATTGATTTGTGATGTGGCCAATTCACACACCATTACAACAAAAGAATTTTTGCCCACATATAATCTAACATTAGAAACTTTTAAGAATTCAATTAAGACTTTCCTTTTTAGGCAATCTTTTCAGTAGTGGTCAAAGACACAAATTTTATACAGCTACTTAGAACTGTAATATTTTATCATATTCAAATTGAGCAAGATTTTTATATTTAGAGACATAATTTTATTTTAAAGCCGTATTGATCTGTCATTGTAAATAGCACTCTAAAAGTAATAAGTTATTATTATTTAATATAATAATAATAATAATAATAATTATTATTATTATTATTATACTTATTATTATTATTATTATTAATATAAAATATAAAGAAAAGTACACTTATCTAACTGCTTTTGCACCTCAGTTACTTACTCTTCAGATTTGCACGTCATATTGAATAAATACAAAGCAACATAAAACACTAACTAAAGTAAAAGTTACAAACATATCTCAGTATATAACAGACATTAGGTGAAAATAATATGCACAGGGAAACTAAAAGCAAAAAATGTATTTTAGCTATCAATGGTAATGTATTGTTCAAAGGACAGTAGAAATTATTTAAATAATTAATAAATTATATATTCTAAATTTTTACCCTGAGGATGACTTGATTAGTCGAAAACGTTTGGTTTTTAATATCTTTTTCATTTACCTTTTTAGCCTTGTAAATAGTATTGCATTTCTTTTGGGTTTTCAAAAATTGGAAGAGAAAATTAATCACACCTTCTGATGTAGGGATGGACAAATGAGTAAGTAGTGAGGGATATTAATACAGAGGCGGAAAGAGAGGCTACTAACAGAGGTCCAAGTTTGGACCACTTTCCACTAATTTCAGTTGTTGCAGTAGGCAGTATAGCTACATGTAAAGCACAATTCAAGCAGTTTCTTTGTTTGTAATGTTTCATTACTCGGGCCGTAAGGCGGACCGAGTTAAGGTTTCAGAAGCATTATCAAATTCTTTTTTTCTTTTTGGGGTCACGATGGGCCGAGAGATAAGACTTCTCGGTCTCGTTTTTTGTACTCGGCTGGTACGAGTTACGTTTTCTGTCGTGTTATCAAATTCTTTAAATTCTCGGTCACGTTCTTTGTTTTCGGGCTGTTAGGAGTGTTTACAATATGCGAGCCAGACATGCAAAGCATGAACAAAACATGCAAGGCATGAACAACCCCAACATAAACTCCAAACCGTTAAGCTAACCTGAGTGCTCTTTAGGCTAACCGGAGCGTTTTTAGGCTAACCTGAGTGCCTCAAGGTTAGTTTTGTTTAACCGAAAATTTGGCAACTAAATCAGTCTATGACTTCACTGGCCAATATAGATAAAGATGTTTCATGTTTACTATAGAAAAACAATCAATGCAGCAACCCTTTCTGTCTTCAAATGAAAGGTGAATAACAAATGCTTTTCCCTGAATTTTTATTTAAAAATATAAACAGCGAAACATTGAAAAAGGTACAAGGATATAAACGTACGCGTGATGCGTAACATTACTCTAGATCCCAGGGGGGGGGGGGGGTACCCAACAGATGCTTGGGTAGGGAGGTGCGGCCCAGGCGTTCAAACCGTGACCCTGTTTAAGACACAATTCTCCGATTTCCCTATCAAAATTTTCAGGCCCTTTCTAAGACATTTAACCCAAAATCACACCCTGTTTAAGACTAGAATGAAATAAGAATACACTAGTTTCTTACTGTAGTTTAATGCATTTGCAATCACAATCTGTTTAAGCTAGGGCTAGGTTTTATGTAGGTATACCCTGTTTAAGACAGAAAGTGGTGAAATAGATACCCCATTCAAGACAAAACACCCTTAAAACCATACCCTATCGGGCCGCACGTCCCCGTTAAGGTCACACAAGGGAGTACTCCCCCAGGTTTAGATCATACCGAAAATTACGATTGTCATTGACCCGGCGCCACGTACATATTAGGACTGTACAAATGGTTTCTGTCTCTAAACGAAAGGTGAAAACATAAGGATTAATGCCCGGGGATTATAAAAAGCATTCATATGACAAATGTCGTTTTCCCCTGTACTTCATTCTGACTGCAAGAAATACAGTTCTATTTGGTGGTTACTTATTGCCTCACTATATTTCTGTATCTATCTATTTGGTAGCCTGCAAGCAAGCTCTCTTGGGGGTGGGGGGCGGGAGGGGGAAAGAGGATCCACCCCCAAGAGAGCTTGCTCACAGGCTATCTATTTGGAGGAATTGACGATGCTGGAGGTTATCACTGTTAAAAGATTGTAGGCTTTACACACCACACAGTCAAATATGGTCCAAGTATAAGCTGGAAACAGCTTCTTGTTTTTACTTAATATGCTTCTATACAGGTTCACAGATACAGACCTGCCTGATCCACATTAGAAAGGTAAGAGAATGCATTGACTGTTCATTCATAGATCAGTGAACCTAGGTTTGGTGACAAATTCATACAAAGTATCCAAGTTTATGGTAGAAAATTAATGCAAGATTAAGGTTACTAGAAAAATTACCATGGGTAAATAGCAGCTTAGTATAAAAATATCATTCAGACTATAGGCTTTTGTTGTCCAACTCCATTAAGTACTGTTTGAATAATGTTTGACTCATTTTTTAATTGGTCCGCAGTTTGAAACGATCCCTTAGTATTGTGCATATTCTGTAATATAGCCGACCACATGAATTCATATAACGACACTGGCCTACTATTGTCCGTATTAACGTGCAATTTTAACATTATCTTGATTAAACATCAAAGGTTTCTTTTAGAAAATTGCCCGGGAAAATTGCTCCCCCTAGTGCGTGTGCGTGTGCATCCATACGGCATAAACTGACAAAGATTTGAAGTTAGTCCTCACCTCCTGGATTGACAGAGCCGTCGGACCTTTTGCCTTTCGCCGACAGAGCAAAACCCCTTCTACTTTTGACATTTATCACACTAAAAGTTTTCCTTCAACCCAACAGATCTGCTGTAGAACGGAACATTTTTCACACAGTCACACAGGAAAAATAAGACGAGGCGACTAGGAAAACTTCGATCGCCTCCAAATTTGAAAACTTCTGCTAAGTTTACTAGCGCTTAAAAAGATCCTTGATCCACCACGTTGATTAGATGCACCATCCTAATACAGGAAGACGTCTAAACACAGCTATTTTTATCCAAATCTCTAGAACAAAGCAAGACAACTAAATTCTCCAAATCTTCCGCCATATTTGTTTATGAAATTGAAGTACGAAGAATCTGGGTACTAGCAATCTTGGTTCCTACGCGCGGGGGCTCTGGGGACGAGATTGTATTACATTGATATTGTTTAATGGGCAGTTTGCTGCATATGCACTAAAAGTATATATAACTGCAGAAAGGATGAGGAACTGGTAAGGTTACGACGTTCATACGATAAGCAGATTTCTATAATTGCTATGAATAAAATTGGAGCTCCGCTTTTAGGCTTGGCTAAATATACAGCTATTTCAATTAACGTTGTCGGATTAAAATCAAGCTAAAAGACAGGACTCCAATGTTTTGAGGGATTATTTTTTATGAATAATTTCATCAAAATCATCCCTGCACGTGCAGGTCATTGTACTGCTAATTACAACCTATTGTTTTCTCCAGGCATGACTGATTTTGATGAATTTTTTCATAAAAATCCCACGTAAACTTTCGGTCTTGTCTTTTAGCTTCATGCTTTGAACCGACAACGTTAATTGAAATAGCTGTATATATTAAGCTTAAGGGCCGTGCGCTGCGAACGAAAAAACACACGGCCACGAAACAAACTTTTCAAAATTAACTTCTCCTCGAATATTGCTGGTATCGAAAGCCATTCAAGTGTCTATGTAAAGCTATTTTAGAGTTCTAAAAGTTACCATAGCTGATCACGAACGGGTGATATAGGCAAATGTGAGGCTTCTTTAAACTTAAGCTTACTTTTCTTTTCCGGTCGGCCTGCTCTAACTTGCTATCCATCGCTCTCTTCCACGTTGAACTTTGCTTAATCGTCTCCGCTTTTTTGTTTTCTTTTTCTCTCTCTTTCTCTTCTTTCCACTTTTGTCAAGATATCCAACGAAAGGAAATTTGTTCCGGCCACCGCCAAAAAAAGACTCAGAAATGCTAATTTAAATGAACAGCAAATTTCTCAAATTTACAAGATGCCGTTCAGTGCTACGAAAGACATACAACTCTCAATGTTTCAGTTCAAGATCTTACACCACATCTTACCCACCAACGCTACATTATATAAATTCGGAATTAAAGAACATGATCACTGTCATTTATGCGCTGAAAAGCAAACAATCACACACCTATTCGTGACTTGCCCCAATGCTCAGCTGTTTTGGACACATTTTTCAGTTTGGTGGCGCGAAAAAAACAACATTGAGATCTCCCTCTCTGAAGCACAAACACTTTATGGCATCACAGACACCGTGCCTCAGTGTCTTGGTTTAAACCTCTGCTTGATAATTGCTAAATACTATATTTACACCGCCTCTAAAAATGAGGAAGATTATTTTTTTGATGCTTTTTTGTCTATCCTTAAAAATAAAATACAAATTGAAATTAGCAAAGCGAAGGTGCAAGTCAAGCTGTAAAAATAATTTTCTTGATTCTGACTAATTTCCCTTGTTTTTTGGCTTTTTTTGTTTTGTTTGTTATTTATTTATTTATTTTTTGTCGTTTTTAGAGTATTTACTCTTCGTTAATATATAGTAAGGTAGTAATCAGTTGTATTAGAATTATTTTTCATTATTGTGTAACAGGCTCCAACTCATCGGCTCCTGTTTTGTAAGCATTATCTTGTAAGTTAATATGTAAGTAAGTAGCATTTCTCTCAGCAAGTTATATGTAAGTACGTATTAAAGCTTTATGTAACTAAGTAAGTACTTTGTAAGTAAGTCAGCATTATGTTTGTAAAAACAATACAAAAATTTAAAAAAAAAAAAAAAACAAAAACAAAAAAAAACAAAAAGATATCCAACGAATGCGTATAAATTGTCTTTCTATTTTTGTTCTTTAGCATTTCTGTTGTAAACGCATCTTGCCAAGCCAAACTATCTCGCCATGCAACTTCCCGCCAAACAAACACGGGCGCATTTGCATTGTGGGATTGCGTACGGACGGTCGGACGGACAGAAGTGACGTCATAACCAAACCGAAATTTTTCGTAATCATGGGTTTCCCAAATTTTCTTAGCTATGGGGCTCTCCGGCGAGCGGAGCTCTGCTATTACACGGCGCCGCGAAGATATGAATTTTATTTTTGAATGATAAAAACAACCAGTAAAATGTTGTTTTTTGATTTAACACAAGAAAATAGAATTCATATCTTAAAGCCACCATGTAATTTTCTTTTTATTATAGAGACAAATCTATTGCTCACTTAATTATCACCGACTGTTTGCATAGACAACCGAGAATAACGTCATCAGTAAACTCACTGGTGAAGAGGAAAATGGAAAATACGCCACTCAAGTCCCAGATGTAGTTTCTAATGAATTTTACCAGTGGTGTATTTTGCGGTAAAACACTCGAGTACATATAATAAAAGAAGTTTTGTTAGACTCCTGGCGCGGTGGCATACAGATAAGGGGTGCTTTGTGAATGATCAGGGCTCGGTTGTTTGAAATCCATTAATTTTGAGAGAACAAGTTAAGAAATACGCTGGGTTTTTTTTCAACAATTGCTGTTTGTTTTTCACAAGATGCTATAATTGATTGTTCCTCTTATTTTCAACATGAAATTATTTTATGTAAAGTCAAAGATAAGAAAATGCTTTACAGTTTTTTGTTTTCGGTCCAGAGTGTAAGGCAAGTCTAAAATGGCGCAATGGGGCTTTAAACAACCTGGCGCAGATCTTTTCATGTATATATATAATTAAGTAGGTAAATATCTAGGTTTAGAACACTCTTCAATTGGGTGTCGGAAGCGAAGTAATTTTGCGCATTTGCTCTGGTTTTGCTCTACTATGCTTTTTGATTCGTCAGCAAAACTCG
>NW_028145618.1:1215000-1290000 GCF_977016875.1 Pavona decussata
AAGTTGTGTTGTTGGTTAAAAAATAAGCTCCAAATCAGTGTTCGTTGCCTAGTTTTTATAGTTGATTTCTGTAAGGTTTCTGATTTTAACTGAGGAAATGTCATGGTTCGCCAAATTCTCTCCAGTCCGTTTCGACTTTCCTTCTTTCCAACTATCCGCCCCTTGGTCTCCAAGAATAACTCAAAGCCATTCCTCGTTTTTCTCTGATCATTTGCGCCTACTTGTGGAATCAATGCTGGTCAGATAAGGGAACATTTCAGGGCCTGTATGCCGCGTTTCACTGATCACAGGGCGCAACAATTACCATCTTACGAGACGTCGCTTTGGCAATTAGTTCAGGGGCGTCCCTACTTTGGGGGAGGTGACGGGGTATTACTCAGATAATTGTACACGGAATTTACTTCCTGAAGACACCAGTGATTTGTCTTACCAACTTCCCAGCAGTAAAATTCCACCTTGACTTCATCTGCTGCGCATATACCCGGTAGATTATCGACCGTACATTGCATGCCGCCTCCTTGTTTCACAATCCTACTGTCCTTACAGCGATTGTCGGCAATCTCCTTTGCCGCAGCAACCTTCTTCCAGCTTCCATTACTGTCCCTCTCGATAACATTTTCGACCTTGAACCACTTTGCAGGAAAACTGCAGTTTAATTGCAAAGGAAGATGGCCTTCAACTGAAAATAAACAAAGAAGTGCCACAACATTAGCGCGTACAAGAGAGGATGAACAGTTCATCCTCTCTTGCGCGCATAAATATCAGGACTTAGCTGTATATGATGCCGAATCCAGCAACTGAATTTGTTATGTCTACCAATATCATGGACGATAAAGCTGTGTACATAAACATGTTTTTATTTGCGGAATCTGGAAGCTGGAAGAAAACCTGACTGTGAAAGTTTCTTTTTTTAATGAGGAGACGAAAAATAAATAAACACCATGCTGTCCAACAACGAGGTAGCAAGTTATGACAATGATCTTACAAGTAAAGAAAATATTGACTGGCACAACACTTACAACTGAGGGTGCGTGATAAGTTCTTATTCTGTCTTCTTAAAATATATTTTGAGCGAGAGATTTTGAGTGAACAGCGGAATCGTGAAACAGTTGGTTTAATTTTGGTACGAAAGTGTGAAAACGTGTTCATCTCGACTAATACAAATATGGTGTGCGAAGAATGCGAGTTGTGGAGTTGCGAGTTGCAGTCAAGGTAAGATAATAAGTTAGGAATCGCAACTCGCAACTGCACCTCCACAACTCGCAAATTAACCAGTCCCATAAAAATATAGGAGAACACTCCAACATGCTTTTCAGCGCCTTTGTGGTAAGAATCAGATGACGGAAATATTAGAATGCCTTTGAATGTGCATCGGCCCCTGTCAGTATGAAGGGCTTCAGATATTACACGAGGATTTGCGAATATTATCGCGAGATTTTTTCACAGACATATGTTAACCCCTCCTGAAGCGGTTGTTCAAAATGCGGGGAAACCTTGACTCTAAAGCGACTATTTTCAATTAAAAAGCGAAGGGAGAACAGTCACATCTAAAAAACGACCACAGCGACTCACCTTTACATATAGGATCCCTGTGTGTATAGAGGCAACGGGCGGTAACTGCGGAGGATGAAAAAAAAAAAAAAAGACATTGGATGCCTTACCTACCAATCCGGCTACTATTTGCTTAAAAAACAATCATCAGTTAGCATAATTGTTTTCTGTGTCGTTCCAGGAAATGGGTGATCGTGTTGGGATAGCCTTAGACAACAAGAGTACCAAAAGAGTATACCTTTGGCACTTCATACAAATTCCGTGTTCTGTTCACAGTGATGAGGATTGAATAGACTGGCAAACAACAAGGGCTATAGCTTTCACTTTGTTAACTTGAAAACTTCAATCATTCGTTTCAGTAAAAGAAAAGAGTAAATTGAAGCTAAACAGTTGTTAATTAATGTTCACTATTACATAACAGGTGTCATCGGCCTTTGTGAGTTTTGTAAATAGCTAGATTTTGTTTGATGTTAAAAGTAAACTAACATTCCAATTCTTCCTTATCCATTGTGTAAAATTAATTAATACACTAAGGTTTTGCATAAAAACTCTGCCATCAGTAATCTATGGTTCTGATGCCTAAGCACAAAAGATGCACTATACACAGTAAAAGAAGAATTTGGTAAAATCCCGGATAGTAAGGTTGCCTAACCTCCTAGTTTAGTTCACTGAGCAACACATACACTTTGATTCTCGCTTCTTATTTTAAAATACGTGTATTTACATCGTGGTGCATGTGTTTATTTTCAGTATTCTAAACCAAGTCAGAGATTGAAATACGCTCTCTTTGCTGTTGGAAATCAGTCAGCGACATTCCTTGTGTTAGCCGCCCTGTCAGTTTTTTTGTACTGACTAAAGAGACTTATTAAGAGCGGCTTTAGCTTGATCACGTTTTATCGCGAAATTATGCAAATTCCTTTACTAGAAACCAAACCGTCGAAATAAAACTTTCGGCGCCACGAATGAAAAACATTTGAGATATTTGCGAAGATGATTACTTTCTAGAGAGTAGATAATTTAGCAAGGTAAAGAGGAGAGATAGTTCACAGTTTCAACATATTTACATCCCATAAGAACATTGAATGTTAGCTGTTAGACCGACCCAACCTTAAAGCGCCCAAAGCACCGTATTGGTTTTGTAACAGATCACATTTGATTTACGCGCTTACCTGTTTCAGCGAATAATATGATTGAACCGAGACCGATTAACACGAGAAAGGAAACCATTTCTTTTTAAGATGTCGTGTGTTCAGTGTACCTCTCCGCCTACTGAACAAATCAAGATCAAGAGTGCTGAAGTCTCTTCAAGCTCTGGAAAAGAAAAAACCGATAAAGCTTTGGTACTACCTTCCCGCGTAGAGTTATTTAATTTATTCAGCTTCAATGCGGTGATTGGCTGAGTTGTCTGAATGCATGATAAAAGGTAAATTTGACCAAGGGACAATGACATGACAGATTTCCGCAGGGAAAACTCTGCCCTCATTAAATTTTCGCAGGATTTCCATTTACCCGGATAGAAAGGCGTACAAAGGCTGAAATTTTCACTTAAGTGATTTTCATGGGGCTGAATTCTTGTTCACACCTGGTAGCCTTGTATAAATTCTGCCGGCAGAATTTTAAGCATAATTCAATACCTGCGACAGTGAACATTCTGCTGGCAGAATAGGGCATTTCAGAGCAAAGTTGGACGAGTACGTCAAAAATCAGAAACGCAAAATATATATGTTACAGCTGAAATAAAAATTCTAAAAACTAAATTCATGCTAACTCAAATGGACGACAATTGCCTAGTTTGTTTGGTATTAATATCAGTTAGCTCAAACACTTCCCGCTTCCAACCAACTAGTGATTGGAATTTTGAGTAAAATACGAGATTTTTTACAATCATTGCAAGCAGGCGGAATATGCCAATTTGTGGGCAGAATTTATCCAAGCTTAAAACATGGACGATAGAAAAGGAATTGTTGAACTTTTCCTTAAAAGGTGTTGCTGGGACGTTTGTGTCTCTAAGAAAGGATGGCTGAATTAATGCATCGCATATCAGTCGCGCACAGTATAATTCAATGGATCAAGTGACCCTGGGAAGGACCTCGTTTTACTGCACTTCGTTCACTCTATATCGTTTCTTTTCTTCCCCTCACTGTTGTTGGCGGGTGGGGTTAGACTACTGAAACCACTGACACCTCACCTCTGTTGCACAAGACGTCGCAGAACGATCGTGGCCTATCAAAAGCTTGACGTCAACATGGTCAGCCAAAAATAACCTGACCTGTACGCTGTTTCCCAGCGCGGTTTTGTAGAAAGGCTACAAGCCTGACTAAGGACAGAGAGCGGAAGGAGTTCTGAAAGGAAGAGCCAGAAATTTCTCTCCGGCATAGCGAAGTCGCGACAGGCTTCTCTGCACTTTAACCATTCGAGATTTTAAGACTAGACAGTACCCCAATTATGATTACTCGGCGATTAGTATTTTTTATGGAATATTTTGGCGTATGGGCACAAAAACAACGTCGGTGATCCTGTTTATTGCTTTCTAATTATTTTCGCATGTGTAGTACAGCGTGTCGCTTTGAAAGGTGCCGGCCTTGATAACTTATTGTTGAAAGCTAAGGGTTAAATCCCCCGAACGAATATTCATTAACGAGATGATAAAAAGCCGTCCACCGCTTTTCGGGTGGTTGTGAGTAGTTTTTAACTTTCCTGTTTGCCCTAAGGGTATAGTATTATAATCAGTCAAACCAACTGCGTTTGATTGCTTCATAAATGGTTAGCTTTAAGATAAATGAGCAACAAAATAAAAAAAAACTTTTATGGCCATAAACCAGATAGATTTACAAGCAATAAACGACACTTGACGATAATTAATTTCGTTTCTTTCATTTGTGGAAAACACAACTGGTTAACGTCGTCCGGTTGAAATTGCTTTCGACCAAATTGCATTTGAAAGTTCACTACAAACGATGTTTAACTTTAATGTAAGAAGCCTTTTTTTATCAAGATTAAATTTATCAACATGCGTTTGCGAAATTTAATGACCCACGTCAGAGATTATTTTAAATGAAGATCTGTTTTGCAAAACCGGAAAACCACCAAAACCCACCTGAGGTTGGGTCAACATGCTAAATAACACAGTCATGCAGTAAAATCGGTTGATGTCATAACCTGTTTTATTTGTGACAATTTCTTTATTTTCTTCAAGAACCGAATGGGTTAAAAGTCAATAATTTGGGGTCGTTTGCCTCACTTATACGTCACATCATATAATAACAACGCCACTTTTACTGTTTGCCAAAGAAAAATTTTCAATTTTAGAAAAGCATTGCCAATCTTTTGATTTTTGTTTCTTCTGACTTGGTTAGGCGTTATATACATTTTTGTACTAAGATGCAATTAATAAATGTAGTTTTCACCTGAAAAAAACTGAATTCACTATCAGATTTTAATTAACGTCCTGTGACAATGGAATCTTTGAGATATATTTGGTTTCCGTGGAGAAATATTACTGGAAATTAATCTAAACAAGAAAATGTGTTGTCTTCACCGTGTCGGTGAGGATCTCAAAACAGCTTGCGAACTTAACAAAACATTAGCTCAGAACTGAATGAATTTTCCGGCAGTAATGGCTTTCTTGGCGAATGAGATGCGAGGAGAACTGAAACTGGAATGAAATTGTGTTGGAGTGTCAATTCACCGAGTGCATAGATGTCATCACCAAAGAAGTACTGAAACAACTGGAACTTAGCTTACACGAAACATTATACGAGGCGAAGGACGAACTGCGAGTCAGTTTTGAATGACAATCAGTGTGAAGTTGCCAAGTTTGATATAAATTTCCACTTTGTTCCTGTCATTTTTCGCTTATCTCGATCGCAAAATAAGTTAGTGATAGAATAATTGAAAGCCACATCAAAAATTTTCCCATGCTGCTGGAATCAAACGCGACGCAGAATTGGATTTACTTACCAGGAAAGACGACTTCTTGGGAATAACTCTGACTGCGATGAACAACACATCGTACACCAGCACAAGTGTAAGCGATTTGCAAAGAACCTCAAACCTCGCCATTTATTTCTCGACATTTCTTGTGGGGCTCACAGGGAACCTTCTTGTGGTAGTGATCATTGTGAGACGAAAAACGAAAAAATCAATGAATGATTTTTTTGTCCTGAACTTGAGCGTATCGGACTTGTGTCTGATCCTATTCTGTTTGCCGCCTCTTATTTACGTCCAACTTATCGGGTACGTCGGATCCCGGTTTTACTGTAAGTTCGTCTGGCCTATGGTGACCGTTTCCTACTGTTCCAGTATTTTCACGATAACCTCAATGGCCTGCTATCGCTGTAAAGTGCTTTTACATCCCCTTGAGCTTCCACCGAGAAAGAAACACGTCTTACTTTGGATTTCATCAATATGGCTTCTCTCGTTTATAATAGCGTTACCACTGATGATTGCGTCGGAATTTCGCGAGCAGTTCCAAGGGAGCACATGTTATGAAGATTGGCCCAGCCCAAGTTTTAAGCGAGGTTATACAGTCGCACTATTTATTCTGCAATATCTGTTGCCTTTACTCACGATAGTCGTGGCCTACATACGAATTGGTATCGACTTGACACGAACAAAGGTTCGGCGTGCATCTTTGAGCAGTCGGGGCGACATATCAGCTCATGGAACTAGAGACGAAAATATCAAGATCATAAAGATCTTAGCAACAATTGTTATCCTGTTTGCACTTTGTATGTTGCCGGTTCACCTTGCATGGATATTGCTCGACTTTGGCGGGAAACGAGAGGTTGATATCGCGGAGATAATATTTCAGTTTTCCGATGTTTTGGCAATTTTACATAGCTGCCTTAATGCCGTCATTTACGGAGCTCTTACGAAGCATCTGCGACATGGATTTCTCAAGTATCTTTTCCGTATGCTAACTTGCCTTGGAATTCGAAAAAATCACAATCGAGGCGCTTGGATGAGGAGGCAAACCTACGAACCCACGGCGGAGGAAATGGAAACCTTTCATGTTACCGGAGCTGTAGGTTAATCCTGCCAGAAAAACATTACCGCAGAAAGCTAATGGCCCTCGGGGAAACCAGTATATTGTTGGGCGAAAATCTAGGCGCGCGCATGCGATTTTTCTCGGCTGTAACGCTCGTGCGCGTCTGCATTTTGCTTGTTTATACCTAACGATTCAATGTTGTGGATAGGCTTTTGCACATTGTGCTTCCGATGCCCTACTAAAATACTCCAGTTTTTCCTCCAGAATGCTCGAATGCGCACACAAGTCACTAAAATGCTCGCATTATGAACACACCTGCTTATTTTCTTATTACTTTCTTATTTCATTTGATTTCACGTTATAATACCAACATTAATACATGGAAAAATTTACAATGCAAAAATATAAATACATATTGGTGGCAGGATTGTACTGTTCTAGAAGGTATTGGAAAGAGGGATTAAGAAAGAAAAGAAATAAATGAGTCCCATTTAGCATAATGCTTTAAAAGAACATCATTTTTCCTAGCAATATATAGTTCTAATTTATAGGTAGCTCCAAAAACGTTAAGTGATGGATACGCTCTGTCTACTTTATACCTGTAAACAAAGAACTTTGTTAAGATTGATTACCATAAAATCTTTATTAATGTGAATTTTACCAAAAAGGACGCCTAGAAAATATCGTTTACCTCATTATTATATTTTATTAATTAATGTTCTTCATAAATTCAACAGGGCGTAAACTGATTCCTACAACAATCGATCGATGATTAATTTATTTATACAACTAACGTAAAACCGCTGACCCCTTCTTAGTCTTCACTCATCTATATTTTAAGGCTTGGCTGCTTGGCAGTTCATTTAAAAAAATGTTCAAGTTTCAGTTGTCATTTCCTCATAAAAAACAATCTCGTACCCAGAGTCTTCAGGCTTTTTGGTAAAATTTGAATTTTTTCGAAGTCTCCAGAGTCTTTCCGGCGTTGCCCGGCTGACCAAAAAGCCTCTGGGTACGAGATTGCATAAAAACAGTTTCTCTCTGAAAAAAAAAAAAAAAAAATTTTTTTTTTTGGGGGGGGGGAGGGGGGATGAATGCCACTGAAATGCTCGAATAATGCTTAATGCTTTTGTCTCAGTAAATGCTAGAAAATATTGAAAAATATGCTAGCGAAGTGTGCAAAAGCATATCTGTGGACTAAAGTAAGCATAATAGCCTCGAGTCTTTAAAGTTGTTTCTATGAGTTGGAAACTGGAAAGAGGAGGAGGAAATTTAAGATTGATTGTCTGCATTGAAATTGGACCAAATAGGAACCTAGCTATTGAATGTCTTGGAGTTTCAGTGCATTTTAAAACCACTGATTCAATTTGCACAAATATGGCGACTGGACGTAAGATCTCAAGCTGCAAGAATATTCCCAAATATTCTAGAGTTGAGGTCAGCGCTAATCTTACAATAGAAAGTTGAAAAATGGGAAAGTTAAAATTAATTTAAATTAGCGAAAACGCACAATTTTTTTCCCAGTGACAAAATTTGTTATTTTTTACTGTTTTCCTACTTTTTGTAGTGTGTAACCCGCAGTTGTAAGTAATATAGTTAATGTTATGTTTAAAGCGGTATGTATTGAATTGTAAACAGAGTCTTGTATTGTTTCTAGTGTTAGTACAGTAAGCACTGTATTGTAGGTAGAATACTGCATTGTCTAGTGATGTACAATAGAATCCCGGTAACTCGAACTCGGATAACTCGAACTCCCCCGATAACTCGAACTGAGTCTCAATTCCCTTGGATTTGACCCAACTTTTCAGTCATTTTTACTCGGTTAACTCGAACTCGGATAACTCGAAAACCCCGCTAACTCGAACTAAATTTCGTTTCCTTTCATTAAAATTTACCCCGATTACTCGAATTTCTGGTTCTTATAACTCGCCACGGATGGCCATTGAGATATCCTATTAGCTTTTCTTATCGTGTGATCGAATTCTAACACTAGAACAAAGACTGGAGCAATTTGATTTTAATTAGTGCAACGAACAGATACAAAATGTATTAGTTTCTCGTGAACTGTATTGTATATAGCCTCCCATGCAGTCGTTTTTAGGGGACTTGTATTACCTCCTCCCCACAAACGGAGGGGAGGAGGTAATACGAGTCCCATAAAAACGACTGCGTGGGAGGCTATATTGTATACCGAAGTGCTGAAAATCAATAAACTATTAATTATTAACCTGGAAAATTGAATATTTTAATCGACCCCGATAACTCGAAACCCCGCTAACTCCACAGGCGTCCCAAGCTCACGTTTAGAGAAAGCGAAAAATTAATTATCCATTTATTCAAATATGCGTCACGGCTGTGTGAGTTGGAACGTGACCTTTCATCTTACACGGTGTTAGGTTACACGAGAACCGATGAGAATTTGAGCGCTTTATAAGACGTTGTATGGGGAATAAAATATCGTTCATTTAGAACGCTAAATACCTGAAATACTTTAAAATATCCTCCTTTTTTACGTAAGATGATTAAAACAAACTCACCTCTTATGTGTCCGTTGTGCTTTTTCGTTATTTTCGCTGTTTTGGGCTTTTTATGCCACCACTGTTGTCCCCTTCATAAGACGGACTACAACAGTGGTGGCATAAAAAGCCCAAAACAGCGAAAATAACGAAAAAGCACAACGGACACACAAGAGGTGAGTTTGTTTTAATCATCATACGTAAAAAGGAGGATATTTTAAAGTATTTAGCGTTCTAAATGAACGATATTTTATTCCTCATACAACGTCTTATAAAGCGTTCAAATTCTCAACGGTTCTCGTGTAACCTAACACCGCGTAAGATGAAAGGTCACGTTCCAACTCACACAGCCGTGACGCATATTTGAATAAATGGATAATTAATTTTTCGCTTTCTCTAAACGTGAGCTTGGGACGCCTGTGCTAACTCGAACAGTTTTTCGTTTTCGAGTTACCGGAGTTCTACTGTATTTAGCCCGTAATGTAAGTAATGTGATTTTGCAATTAAGAAAAAAAAAAAAAAAATGAAAAAAAAAAAAAATAGAGATCCCGTGACAAGATTTGCGCACTGCCCATACATTAATTATGTGTACATTTTACAACTCAAAGACTTTTCACGGTCGCCCTTTGGGAAGACAGTTAGCTGAGCATACTGAACAGCTGATGACAGTGGGCCTGTGTTGAAATCTTTCCGATCACGGAGATGTATCGTCATCGGGTCATGGTGAGGTTATGGTCGCCGTTTCCTGATCTCAAGAGTAAACATGAGTAAAGGTATTCAGCCAACGGGACAACCACCCTTAGCTTTATCGCATAACCCTGAGTAGTGGTGTAAATCCTCAACCTGGCCCTTAAGAAGAATGTGAGATCGAGTCAGGGCGTGATGTTGTGTGCTGAATGTGGAACGTGTCTCACGCTAAATGCCTGGAGTTAACTGAGGACCAATTCAAATACTACTTTGACAATTGATTGTTACATGGTGTTGCCTTCCCTTTAGGAACGAAGAGTTTACTTCGGAAATCGAAAGTGAAACATTTATTTCGACCTACTGCGGTGATTAATTCGCCATTAAATGTAAATGAGACTGAAGATGATGCCAGTATAAATTCCCATCTAAACGAATCATGTTCGTTTCAATCATCGATCGAAAGATTCTCTGCAACTACAAATGACTATTGTAAGAACACTCTAAAAATCGGCCATTTAAACGCTAACGGCATCTATGGTAAACAGACAAGACTATCAACATTCTCAGTCACGGCTGTGCGAGAGCAAAACTGGTGGTTCTGTCTCCAACTCATTACTCAGTCATCCACATTATTATCCCATTATTATATGGCTGGCTCCGCGAGCGGGCAAGATGAGTCAAATCCTGCGCTGTGATTGGCTACCCGAGCGGGCAAGATGGAGCTATCTTGCCCGCTCGGGATAACCCGTTGCCCGTCCGCTTGGCATCGAAAGTTTAATCCCAACAACAATGCGGGTTTTCTTCGATTTTCTCGTTGTTTTGGGGGAAAACGCTCACTAAAAAGTTCGGTAAACTCTCAACATTTACCTACAGGAAAGGAAAGAGAATGGAATCGTCCTAGTGTAGTGAAAACTCTGTTTCAGCTACAATGAATGTGAGTTGAATCGGTGAGTTGCTCTGCGTGTAGTAATTTAGATAGAATTGATTTTGAAAAACTTATTGTCTCAAGTCGAGTGCCAAATTGATAAGTTCTCTCGGTTTGCAATGACTGTATTTAAATCATAGCGTAGTGGAAGTTGCGGTTAGTATTTAGAGCAGTTCAGAAAAGTATTTGTCAAAGTTTTGCACAGTTTTCTGATTTACCTGCTCTTTTTTTCGGCTTATGTTTGCATATAATCTCGAAATCTATTGTTTCATTCAAGAATTAATGATTGGAAGCCGAAAACTGTGTAAAAATTTTTATTATTTACGCCACCGCGCGATCGGCTGAAAATGGCGAATTTGCTAGATTCTATTCAAATCCTCCCGCTCTTGCGAAAATCTAATTTTTTCGTTCTCAATAATTGTATACTCCCTTTAAGCCATTATAAAGTTAGAGCCCTAAGATAATTTAGGATTCCTTGTTTTCCACGATTGCATGCTAATCCAAAAATGCACTGAAAATAAATCTTGCACCGGCCGGCTATGAAGAATTTCTTTCCGAGTAGAGCAGTTTCATGTCGTGTTTTGTTTTTTTGTTGTAGTTTTAACTTGATTGTAAAGCCATATAATAAATCCTTTATTGACCAAGCTTGTTCGGTCAAGATGGCTGGATATTGGCCTCGCTCTTTTTTTGCGTTTTTATGGACCTCGAGTTCGTCTCGGTCCATAAAAACGCAAAAAAAGAACATGGCCAATAGCCAGCCATCTTGACCTCACGCTTGGTCAATAACGCATATGTACTGACCGCACCATACGTCGAGATAGAAAAAGAGGAGCTACAGGCCTGCTTGTCAACATTCGATCAAACGAAACTTCTTATCGCCGAGTAAAATTCGAACCTGTTGGAGTTGTAATCTAAATCTTAGGTTTGGGGTGAGATGCAGTTCTTCGGACTCACGTTTATACTTTATTGAATCTATTTGCTTGGATATCAAGGGATGTGGTAACCACTAGTTCATGGTTTGCGCTTGCCATCACTCTCCTAGAAAAAGTCTAATTATTTATTCAAACCTGTAATTTTTTGGTGAGGTGGATTCGCTCAAGCATTTTCGACAGCATTTTTGTTCGATTGCCTTCGCTTTGATATACCACAATCTGGACCCCTCCTGTGCTTCGAAGGGTAATTTCTTCGCTGTGAACTCTCCAATTTCCTCTGTTCAAACTGCCGAGTAATTCGTAGAATTATTCTTTCGAATTAAGGTTCGTTTCATTTCTGAAAAAAAGCATATTGGAGTCTTGACAATTTACGCGTGACTCGCGGCCGCCATTTTGACTGAACTGACTGGATCTTTCACGTGAAGGATAAAAGCCTTCCTTTCTAGGACCCACTGAGACCTATAAATATACGCGCACATAATGGATTCTGATTGGTCAGTTTCTACTTAAGACAATTAGAACAAAAGAGGACAAAATATCCCTTCTAGGAGAGATGAGAGTTTAATCCAGGTTTAATGAATAAATTAAAGAAAAGACATTACAATTTGTGACTGCGATAAAGTTAAGATACTCGACCGAAAACTCAGCGCGGTCTGCCCCAGGCATTCCGCGTAACAATTGCTATTATTACCTTTTTAGCAATGTGCAATATAATGTTCTTAGTTCAAAACCTGACAACTACTCAGTGTCAATAAATACGGGACTTTTTATGACGTCAATCTCAGTTAATTATCAGTTTTCGCATTTTTCTACCTATTATTAAAACTAACAAGCGCTACGTTCTTTGTGGAATATAAGTTCTGAAAGAGATGAATCAAAGAAGAACAGAAGTAATTTAACTGTGCACGCATTGGCTAGCTTGGGGTGACTTTTTACTGAGGTCAAGCAACGATTTGCACGCAAGCCATCTTACGTTTTTCCTCGTTTGACCTTCCAGCGTTTATCACTATAGTTCACTTTGCTACGGCGGAAAACAAGAGAATAATAATACTGAAACAGCTTCTTTTTTATTTTTCTGAAAGTCCGTTTGGCGCCGCTCTGGAGAGGACCTTACATACGCAGATAACATGTAGAATGTGTGACAAACCATGTGATCTCAGTTCATCTTGGTTGACCAATTTGCGGAGAAGGAAGATTGTCTGCTGTGTGTTGACCAGTCTTTTTTTTTTTTGTTCAGATCTCCTGTCTTAGATCACTTGATTTTCACAACAGGGAAAATGCCTCTTGTCCTTTTAAACTCCGCAATGTTTTTAATGCAGTAAACCTTACTTGCAGTTGAGTCAATTATAACAGGACGAATCTGCCAATCACAGTCATTACCCAGGCCGCTGTCGTCATCCACAGGAGTATCTGCGCACGCATGTGTCTCCTCACACTGACCTGATCCTATCACCTGTAGGAAAATAAAATTTTAGAAATGATAAACAAAATGAAACTTTTGTTTATTTTACTCTATTGAGACAGCTAAACAGTCGAAATCAATTTGTATGTTGCCAACCAATCACAGCGCACGTTACTGACGTTACTGTATACGACCGTAGGTTAGATTTTTCAAAATTTCTTGTTTTCGCTCTTTTGTCAGATAAGGTATTAATGTTGAAACTGCTGTAAGAAATTTTCAAAAACATTCAAATAATGCGAAATATATCAGTAAAGCTGTTTCGGAAACCCAGTTAGTAGATACATAAAGGTGTCATAACTCAATAATTCCAATCAGTTTGGAGTCCAGCAGCCTTTTGACATTTTTCGCTAGCAGAATTCGCATTCGAAGTAGTTTGGCGTCGCTAAGAATTCATTTCATTCCGAGAAAGGCAACCTTGTACGCCAAGAAACGTAAGAAGGAGAAAAGTCGCCTTGGGTAAAACCTATACGAAACCCCGTGCGAAAAAAGCAAAGATCTTTTAAACATATGTTCGACAAAGAAATGTAGCGTGTTCTTACTACCAGTGACAAGGGCTCTTGGTTCAACCAAACAGTTGCAGTCGTTGATGAAGCACAATATCTAACGAAACTGGCGTTAAATCAGAGCCTAGAAGGCAATGTTGTAACTAGCGCTCGTTTTGGATCATATCCCTAACTGTTTTCTTCCTTTGTTCTTCTGTTGCATTCTGCTGCCGTTTCCTTTTGTCCTGATTGGGATTCATTTTAAAACAGTGCTCGAAGAAACGAAAGTAGAATATAATTGTTCTTGAATGGCCACACTGATATCTTTATCTGGACATAATGAAACGTTAGAACCTTTAACAGCATAAGAGCACCATACGAACATACATGTACCTCTAAACAGCCCTTATTTAAATGGCAACACATTAGAATTTCACTCTCAGAACTAACCACGATGTATGAACCAAAGGCTAAGTGTGAAAGTGAAAACGTTAAACAACAAGACCGTCTAATTCCACCTTGGTATGTTTTACCTGAACACTCAGCTTCTTGTATTTATTTCCACCTTTCCGGTGCGACAGGAACAACTGGTGAACATCTTCCTTGGTTAGCTTCCTTAAGCTTTCCACCTACCAGAAAAGACACAAGTACTCATGTAAGCCTGACAAGTGGCAGACAGCGGTCAGATGCTCTAAGCACTGAGCTAAACAAGAATTCAACACTGTATAGGGGGTGGTGAAGGACCAGGTTAATAAGCTTATTTTTTTCAGTCAGTGACACAGAAGAAAATCCGAGTTCTCCCATCCGAACTAGTAATCGGAAGGTCATAGGTTCGACTCCTGATGGGAGATGTCAGATTTCTTCTTCCCAGTATGCCTGTGTCACTGACTGAAAAAAATACATCAATAATTTATTCACCAGGCTTAAAATAGAACATCACATTTTTTTAAAGAAGCTTGATATCGTTTCGTCAAACGCTAATAGGTGTCTCAAACCAATAGGCCAACATTGTAGGTTATAACTCCTACACACTGCTACAATCAGTAGTGCACGCTTGGGTCATCATGTGTGACTACGGAGCAAAACTACACAACCGAAACTATCGTTCAACCGGCGCTTGGTTAGCTTAGGAGGTCAGGTGCCAGCTGACTGCAAAGCGGAAGGTCCCAGGGTCTATCTTGTAAGATCATACAGATGATCGCTTCATTGAGTGGTAACGTTAAGGCATTAGCCTTGTTTCCTACACTTGCAACCGTTCATTGATGTAAAACAAAATTGTTGTTTGTCAGTTCGCGTCATAACGATTATCCTATCCAAACATAAAGCCCATCAGCAAAACTGAATTCTAAAACGGAAGAAAATGGATACTTCGCTCCCAATTGACGAAGAACAGAACTACAAACTAAAACTGCTCTGATTGGGTTACATTAGCAAGTGCCATGGAAAATTCCCACCCAAACGTTCCCAACACAATGGTGCTTTCCGTGTTGGCGCATCCAGGTTCAAACGAGTTTCGATGGGGAGGATCGCACACAAGAAACGGTTTTTTTATTGCCCGAAGTTTGAAAGGAGCCTTTTAGAGTACCAGAATCTCATTGTATCATATTATACTGCGCTTGTTCCACGGAAATATAAGACCAAAAATGTACTTTTCATACCACTAATGATCTAAAACTTCTCAAAGACATAAATAATTTATGAAGATGAAAAAAGAGGAAATCACAACAACGGAAAAGATTGGAAATGTGATCTCAATTGTCATTAAATATGAATATCTCGAAGAATTATTAATGGTTTGAGGAGATATACATGTATCAAACACTCGAAAGAGTGTTCCATGCAATCTCCAAACACCCTGAGATTGGCTTAAAAGGCTGGGCTGCGCCTCGTTTTTTCATCCCACTTCTCGATGTTTTGTGTGACAACAGATGAAAGCCTCTTCGTCGTGTTTGATATATTACCTCCCGTCGTTTTCTGTCGAAAATATAAGTCTGATCCAAAACTTCCGTCCAGTTTCTGTCAGCTTCGTCTGCCAAACTAAGATCCTCATGTTCTTTCAGTTCTATAAGAGAGTCCACCTTCAAAATGAAACAGAGAAGGAAGCTTAGCTCGCGCGTCCTCTAAACCTGCAAAATTGCATTATAACAATAACAATAATAATAATAATAATAATAATAATAATAATAATAATAATAATAATAATAATAATAATAATAATGACGCCAGTGGTCCAGACAGACCTCCTTTCAATATGATACCACTAAAGAATGGAACAATCTCCCACAAGAACTTCAAAAGAACGGCTTGAGTAAATATTTTCCAAACTAAAATTATTCAACTTTTATTCGCTCTTCGTTTCATTCTTACCGCTTTACTTAGTTTCTTGTTTCTTTTAAATTTGTTCACATTATTTATATAACCGTTGGTATCCATTCTTATGTTTAATGCAGATCTCCGGTACAAACCAGCGTTTCTTTAATTCGCAAATAAATATTATGACGATGATAACGATGATGATGATAAGAACGACGATGACGGTATTAATGATTAATACCCTCCTCCATCCTTGATTAAGGATTCATGGTAAGTTGAGAACGCTTACAAGTCGATCATAGTAGTTTAGGACCCTAGTCTGCACAGTAGCCAAAATAACACCATTGAAACCCACCGTAGTATCAATTACCTGAATTTTAAAATCTTCGTTTGACATGGAAGTTAATAATTCACCAAATTCATCCAAAAATGCATCGATTCTGCTGTCAACATGTTCTGCACTAAAAAAATATATATATATAAAAAAACGAGCATAAAAAAAAGAAAAAAAGATCAAGAAAAAGCGCTAAATAACTAAAATACTATAAAAATAACTGAACAAGAAACCAGTTTAAAATAAACAAGAACCAGTTTGCAGGGCTAAAAATCGCTGCGTATAAATTTATACCAAATTCTTTTTTGTTCCAACTGTTGAATCATATAACTTTCTTCTGTGTTAAGATCACAGAAAGGTAAGGAGTGTGGAAGTTGCGAGCAGTCTGCGCCCGAGCAGTCTATTTCTTCGTCCCAACGCTCGTAACACGCATTAGATTCAGGGAGCGGCAAAATGCTCACGTGCAAGATCTAAGGAAAATGTACGATTGCACGCAGTCGAGTTCGAATGCATTTTGTAGAAAAAAAGAGGAACGAGGGATCAGTCACAAGGGTCAAGCGCACGTGACGCAAACGTAAAGTATTTTGACTCTTTCTCTTGTCTTAAGCGATGTCCAGGGTTACGACTTGCGTGACGACTAGCGTTACACTCACACTCTACTCGCACCGCAATGCGACTAAACTATCTGCTCATAGCAGGTTCAGCAGAGAGGCTACCTGAATTTTCCCGCTTGCGTTTGAACAGTGACAGAAAATCCTAAGATTCCAAACGTGTTTCTGCAAGTACAGAAGACGGAGTACCTGCCAAAACGCGAAGAAAACCAGTCAGATACCGACAGCAACAGCAATTTAGCATGGAAATACTCAAGGCCTTACCCGAGCTGTTCCCGAGTGCGAAGTACGTCGAAACATGGCTCTTCCATTTTCATCTAAAAAAGAGGTTTAATCATTTATAAGTAGAAACAGTATCGTTACAAAATTTGTTGTGTTTGACTCGGAACACTAATTTTACCCCAGTTTACGTAGAAGAAGGAAACTGTGAGCGCTACCACCCGCCTTATGCCTGAGTATTTTGCAAAGTTCCCCTAAGAATTCACCAGAAACCAACACCTGCCACTCGTTGCATATAAATACATACTTAATTACCACTTCCCCAAAGAGGATTTTCAGAGGCAATAATGTACAGTTACTGAGGTAAAAATTAATTATACAGATAAGCTAAAAATTACATATCAAACTTAAAAAAAAAAGGCTAATAGTCTAATTGACTTAAATTGACATAAATATTAAAGTTACTTAAGAGGCGAGACCTAAGGCGGCGTTTAAACACGTTAACCGATTCGCAAAGTTTAAGTTCGTTAGATAAGGAATTCCATAAAGTAACTGCTACATAGTAAAAAGTCCTTTGGCCGCTTGTTGTTCTAAAGCGAGGTATGTTAAGCATTTGAGAACTTCTCGTTCTACGATTTGTGACATCACATCGTCTAATGAATTGTGTGGATAAATATCCGGGCCCAGTTGCTGAAAGCATGGTTAGCGCTAACCCGGGTTAAATGCCATGACAACATATAGGTTTTAATACCTCTTAACCAATGGTTAGCGCTAACCATGCTTCGAGCAACTCAGCCCAGGAGCACATCCTGTTAAACAGTTAAATGACATTACAGCATCACGGTAGTAAATATTCTCCTTCACTGGCAGCCAGCAGAGTTCCTTTAAAATTGGAGATACGTGATCGTATTTCCTTCTTCCACTTACTATGCGACAGGCAAAATTCTGGACTGTCTGTAACATTTTCAATTTTATTTGAGAAGTATTACTCCAGAAGCATGAGCAATAAAATAGTTTACTGAAAACAAGTGAGTTTATAATAATGAATAAGGACCGTTTGTCAAAAGAGTACTTAACTCTAGTGATCTGAGCTAAACCTGACATACACGAAAAAACAGTTTCTAGAAAATGATTACTAAAAGTTAAGTTTGGATCCATAATTACACCGAGGTCTTTAGCGGTTGTTGCAGGTACAAGATCCTTCCCGAAAAAGGACAGATTAAAATCATCATTCATTCTTGCAATATTTTGCCTACTTCCAAAAATCATTAATTTTGTCTTGTCTGGGTTCAAAAGTAGCTGGTTGAAATATGTGAAGAAAATAACTAAGGGAAGCAAAATCATTGAAAGGAAAGTTGGTGAACATTTGTAAAACTTACCAGTAGTAGTTCCATTTTCGTATATTCTTCAACAGATGCAGGGCCGGACTGTTGATGGATACATACGTCATATTAGTTAAAATGTTTTGTTGTAAAAAATGTGAAGCATCATACCCTGACTAGTCCCTAACCTAATTGCGACTTGGCTTTGCGCTTTTGTAACATGTTGTTTTGACTGGTTTATTGCATTCCCATGAAGCTCTGGACTGTGAACAGTGACTTGTTTCTTTTCTGGTTGTAAATACAAGCAACTCGACCTGACCCCACCCTACTCCCCCTAAAAAACACACCTTCAAGGTTCTGAGTTTTAACAAACAGCTGGGGCGTATACAGTTGTTTCGACAAAGGTTGTCCAAAAAAGCGTAAAAGCGTACGCGACAATGCGGAAAGGTAATCTGGGAAATACCCTATAAATTTCAATAAAAGCCCAGAATCCATAATGCCTCGACCGTACAGCGAACACTTGAGATGGCGGGCAAAATGGATTCTGAGCTTTAATTGAAATTTATTGGATGTTTCCCAGACTACCTTTCGGCATTGTCGCGTACGCTTTTACGCTTTTTTGGACAACCTTTGTCGAAACAGCTGTATTTTATACAGCTACTTGCCACAAGTAGCCTTCCTTTGGTGCCGAAAGTGAGTGACCAGGGCAAGAAGTCGGACTGAACAAAAACGGACTTTGAGCAAGTCCAAAGGTTAACAACCCAAACAAAGGAATGTTAATATCGTCTTACAGAATACCTGAAAATAATTCGTAACAACAGTGTTGTCATCCTCCTTGTTAAAGCTCTCTACACGACAGATGCACTCACATTCTGGCAGCTGGATTACTCGAATCTAGAAAGACAAACAAACAAACAAACAACAAGAAGACGTCAAACCAGCCAACTGTACGAACGTAGAGTGGTGTCTTGGTGTGTCCCGGCTAATTTACGAAGATAGCTACGTTTTCGTGTACTAACAACTTTTTTGCGATCAACCTCAAAACTTGCTGGTCAGTTCTTATAATTTGAGTGACCAGCTGAAACAGATTATACCATCAGAATGATGTAAAACAGCTGTCGAAAATTCGCCTCAAACCAATCATAATCTTTGTCAAGTGACCACAGTGAAAAGCGCCTCATTGTCTGTTCGAGTATTTTTGTTTGTTAAAGAGGCTTTTAAGGACTGTCAAAAGAATCACATGTTTCACCCTAACCACAGAAATATTGAAAGGATGACGCGATAAATACTTTGATAGACCACAACTACATTATCACAGTTGTAAGGAGGCATATTTACTCAAAAACAACTCGCATATCAGTGAGTTTTTTTTTCCTACATTGACGGGGTCATCCTGTCTAATTATTATTATTATTATTATTATTATTATTATTATTATTATTATTATTATTATTATTATTATTATTATTAATGTATCCAAAATTCACGAAGTATGCTCAGTCTGATTACTCGCAATACCAATGCCATGCCACGTGATCCTAATCCTGTTCCTCGTGATACTTAGCCCGTGCCCTGCGATTCTCGGAATCCCCGAAACAATCCTGACTTACGAAACAAACCTAACTTACTTCAGGATGAAAACAACTGTTTAGGGCCATAAATTGAAGTTTACTGCAAAAAATAAATATGGTAGTTTGAGAATAATTGACATAACAGGTATAGTATGTTATTGTATTGTTTGACACCTTCTTGATTAACGTTTTGAAGGTTTTCCATCTTAGGCGGTTATTAATATGATTTTCGTGATTATTTCAAATTACCTATAACAATTCTTCTACTGCTTTGATTGTGACTTGATTTCAATTTTTGAAATGCTTTGCAGCAGTGTTAAATACACTGGCTTCCACAGACGCTCCCGTGTATGCGGCCTTCGCCGATGAAAAGGTGCAAAAGAACCCTTATAATCAGGGTAGAAGGGGAGACATAGAAACATGAAATAAGGCCATCTATCAATTTGTTACCTCACGGAAAGAATTGGGAACACGAAAAGAAACACTATTGTTTATTTATTTATTTATTTATTTATTTATTTATTTATTTATTTATTTATTTATTATTACTGTTTTGGATGCTTAATAAACTGGATTCGTCACATGTTCATGACGTTCTTTCTTACGCGCCTAGCACTGAATTTGCTTCGTTTTAATATTTGTTTTGGACTAGAAATATGTTTTCAAGACGCTTTCTTTTACAAGTTTAGCGAATGAGGATTTTTTGTTATCATCACAAACGAAAAGCGCCGATAAACTATTGAGATCGCAGTTAGAACAACCACTAGAATCGCATGAAATATCGGCTTTGCAAACAAGCTCAAAAGTTAAACTTCGCAGCACTTGGACAATGAGAAATCAAATTAGTCTGAGATGGGCTCGAATTTCATTCTGCTGTTTCTTTCACCTTCCTACAAAAGATTGGCTTCTGCTTCTAAAGGGTAAAACCAAAACCATATCAAAAGAATATGACTATATCGCTTTCACTATCATAGGTATTTTCTAATGGGCCAATTCCGACCTGCTTTGAACCTCATGAGGCTTCGTGCATAGTTTTTATTATGAAAATTAGTTTTTATTCATGTGCAAACAAAACTAACAAAGCAACTCGGAAAAGGCCCTGTTACATAATTAAGAATGTAATGGACGTAAAGCAACAAATTATTTACCTGTACAATTGTTCTTGTAAAGATATGGCCTCCTGAAAGGCAAAAGCGTTGCAAACGTGAAAATGCTGTCAGCGCGTGCAATGATGGTGCGATAAAAAAATCGTAAAGCATGGAAAGCAGATAAAAATAAATGCCAATCCTGAAAGAAGTAACCAATGATCAGGCTCTATTTTCGTTTCTATAGAAGACGACATAAAAGCGCTGTTAAAATCGGGGCTGATCACAGGTTATATACTTATTAACGAATCCCCGAAAGTAATAATCTGGTTTCTTGCGTTTCTGTCATGCGTGGACATCATTAAATATTCATGGCCACCGAAATGGCAAATTTGAAAGCAAGAACGCTTTGAAAAGCCGAGAATAAGACACTGAGAAGAGAAGAAAAGGCCCAAACCGGAAGAGTAGGGTTGAGAAAACTCGTTTGTGTGACTTATATAAGAACGAATCTTTACTTTGACCAATGGGCCGGGCTTTTGAAGAAGAAGAGTGTATCTGCAATACTAGCCACAAACGAAGGAATCTGCTGAGTTAAGGAATGTCCTTCGCACTTCAAAATTAGCTAAAACAGGCTATTTTTGTATGGAAGCTGATTTCGAAGACGATATTCTTGAAAATGAGTGGGCTTTCAAAAAGTCACCAAATGAAAATGAAAGATGGAACTTTTCTCAAACGGAATCTGTTTTAACTTTGAAAATTAGTGGACAAGAACTATTATCCATTTAAGTTTTCAACTTGTGCCCTGCAAGTTCGTTCGAAAATGGCGCGTCTTGCTCAAGCCATCTCTAGTCTTCATCCCATGATCACATAAGGATGGCTGTCAGAACTAACAAAGCCCTTTTCAAGAAAAACACTCATTCGTAAATTAAAACGACCTCTAGCCTAGAAATTTGAAATCTTGATGCATATGTGTTAAGCTTTAGTGTTTGAGTGTTTCTAAGGATTTATTGTGCTTGTGTTTCATTCTGCTTCTGTTGACTTTGTGCTTTTCGTTTGGTTTTTCAGTGTTTCTGGTTGTGTTTCTCAGTATTTTTATGGTTTCTTTTGATTGTGCTCTTGTTTAACAGCATTTGTGAACACTTGCGTTCGGTTCAAGTTTTATACTAACTCTTGCAAGTTTGTCAAAATCAGAAACACGAGAAACATTTTGATCCAAGCAAGAGTTCGAAAGACTACTTTAGAAAAGTAGACTTTAAGGTTCATATGATACGAAATGAGAACAGGTGTGGGAAGCCGTGTTGTAAACGTATTGGTATTGTCACTTGTTGAATAGAGTATTATTTAAAATGCTATTAAGCCATACAAGGGATTTTAGAAAAGGACTGTGATGGCATGTCGTTCCAAAAATAATGTTGGCAGCAATGTTGTCCACGCGCAGTGTTTTCGTACTTCAACAGCAGCTCTTGTTTTGGTCGGGTTGTGCGGCTGACAAATATGCGATGATTTATAAATCATCTTAACGCCACTCTAGGGTAATAACTCCCTATCCAAGTGGCGTACTGGTTATGTCCATGCTGTCCCGAGTGAAATAGTTACTTTCCTTTTCCCGATAATATCAATGATCATTTGCTTAGATAACATATCCCACGCGGGCTACATTTGAATTCAGGTAAGGCCATGTGATCACTAACCAACCAATGACAGTCAGAGTTATATCTTAGGGTGACCGAGTCACTTTGCAGTTCCCAAAGGCAATTTCTGAACTGATTTCTGAGATCGTTTTAGAATATTTCGTGTCACATTTAGCAGTGTAGAGTGTTTATTTTTATCATTGACCTATTGCAGACGTGAGTGGAGTCGGTTTACATTCACAGTCTGGAGAGTTCTATTGTCACATATCACTGGAGTTTAGTTTGGTTTAATTTAGTTTTGGTTTAGTTTATCACGTATTGTAAGTGTTACATTGCGTAAGGTTCACTATTTCCTAGGTTTGGTTTCCTTATATGTGGGATTACAAGACAGTTTTCTTTTTCTTGTAGCAACACTGCATGATATCATCAGTAGGTCATTGGGGCGTTGTTATTTAATCTTATTATCAAGTAGTGTGTGATGTAGTTTATTGTGTAATCTGTCTGTTTGTTTTGTCACAATCCTTTTCCCGTCTCATAAGCAGTACGTGTTTTACTCCGGTATAAATACAAGTTCTTCAGCTCAGTTTATTCAAGTGGAGCAGAGTGTTGCTTGAGTAAGCTGTGTAGCTCGTTCCCCAGAGGCAGGTTATGCTTTGGTTAGTGGAGTTTGTGCCGTTGTAAGTATGTACATAACTCATTCCCACTTCTTTATAATCCCGTTTTTGTAATACAGTGAAACCTGTATTAAGCGGACACCTTCGGGACCTTCCCAAGAGTCCGCTTAATAGAGGGTGTCCGCTTAATCTGATAGAGGTTTGTAAAAAATTGCGCAGCGTTTGTTAACGATTAATATTTAACAGCTACTCTGTACTGTGATAAAGTTCCATTTCCTTAAGGAAGCTATCCAGAGTTCAAGTTCAATACATTTCATTACCAATTTTAATTAGTGTTTTAAATGCAAAAACATAACAGCAAAACAGTGACGATAATAAGCGCGGTACATGGACTCTTTCAGTGTTTGTACAAATTAGTTATTTCTTAAAGTAATCATAAATTGAAGATTGTTCCTGGTTTCGAATAACTATTTCCTGAAGCAGATCTGTTGATTTAGACAGGACCAGCGAAAGTTTCTCATTCCCTTCATATCTTGCATATTCGAGAAGCTTTTCGGCCATTTGTAGCGCTTCCCGGTCGGATTTTATTTCCGGTGCCTTCTCTTCCCCGTCATCCACACATAGCGCTTTCGCACCAACTTGTTCTTGTATTTCTGGTTCTTGATCATTTTGAACCAAAACGTCCTCCCTTACTTTTGCTCTCCATTCTGGGTCAGAGGGGTCCACGAGATTCAAGGTCGTCGTCACAACAAACAGATTCTTGCGCTGGACAAGTAAGCATTGAGAGAATCACCAGAAATTGCAAGCTTGACAGTTCCTCACCTTCAAAAGGGTCATTCTCATCCTCCTCCACTTCTGCCTCGGGATATAGGCCAGTAAGCTTGAAACATTTAATGACCGTATCACTGGAAACTTCGTCCCATGCCTGTTTTCCCCATTCAATGGACATTAGGAGATCAACGGATTTGACAATCTCACTTGCATTGACTTTGCTGCAAACATGACGTAAAAGGCGCTTCTTGTATTTACATTTCCAGTTTGCGATGATTCCACTGTCAAGTGGCTGCGTCTTTGACGTGGTATTTTTGGGCAAAAACTTTAAGGTGATGTTCGAAAATTTCTCCTCGAGATTTGAGGAGTGGCAAGGCGCGTTATCCAAAAAGAGCAAAATGTTCCTTTGCCTTCGCTGTATACTATACTATATATTGTCAATTCAGTTCGGTGTCCGCTTAATAGAGGTTTTTAACAATAGAAATTAGCCAAATACAATTTATTTTAGTGTCCGCGTCCGCTTAATAGAGGTGTCCGCCGAATAGGGGGTCGTTATAAAGGGAAATATAAGACGTAAATTTCGGGACCCGGCTTAGTGTCCGCTTAATAGAGGGTGTCCGCTTAATTGGGGGTCCGCTTAATAGAGGTTTCACTGTAGTCCGTTTTACGTTCTCGTGTTTTTATAACATTCCGTTTTTATTAGTATTAGTTCGTTTCGTTTCTTTTCATTTTGTTGTAATTAGCTTAGGGTTTCGCTGTAATAAATGTTCTTTTAAGCCCACTCCTTGCATCCACGAATTCATGTCTGTTGTGCCATTGCTCGCGCTCTCCGGCCGTTGGCGGCGCTAGACCGCTCGCGCTGCCATCGGTTACATTAGGAAACCGCACCCGTCGGTAGAACCTCGCTATACCGAACTATATCCCTTTTCCAAGGTTTTACTCATTGTGTTTTAGTCATTTACTATTTGTCTCGAGTTCGGTTACTGATCTCGAATCCCCCACTATCCGGACAAAATGTGGCTCCCCGTAGCCAAAACGTACTCTCTCTAACTGGAACTATACTTTCCCGTGAGAGTTCGAGATAGTGTAGTCCTACAGTATATCAATAACAATACCTGACAGGTGATATTTCCTTGAATCAAACTCTCGACAAACAGCTTTGACGTGAAGGAGGATACAAAATTCTGTGGGCCGGAAAAGAAAACGATGTTAACACACTTTCAGGGATCGTTCATTATTTATCTTTGGGGGTGGGGGCTTGAAAAAAAAACACAAGTTTTCTAATTTTGCACTCAACCCCCTCCTCCGATAAATAATGAACGGTCCCCAGGTGAGATCCTAAAGTTTGACCAATCAAATAAAAGGATACAAGGGTTAGAGCAGATCACCTTATCTCAATGAATAAAGAATTTTTCTACCTGAAGATTGTCCATTGTGACATCAGGAATTACGCTGCGCTTGTCCACAGTCGTCCACTTGATGTGTTGTAAGATGGAAAGACGAACAGACCTGAAAACACGAGTGTACTGTAGCAAACAACCTAGTAACCGTCACTTAAATTAAAGTCCATTTGTATCCAGAATGTTAAGAGCAGGGTATTATTATTATTATTATTATTATTATTATTATTATTATTATTATTATTATTATTATTATTGGTATCATTGAGTGAAACTGCTGACCTTCTGTACACCAGTCGGACACTCTCACCACTGAGACACGTTCACGCGACACACATCACATATACCGATAGGAACAGTTATGTCTAAGCGCATCATATAATAAGTAAACTGTACTTCAGACTTGATAGCTCGGAGAACATTTGATACTACGAACATAAATGGTATGGATTCCAATACTGTTTAATCCTGACATTGTTTAGTCACTGCCACTCATTCTCCGATTCCAGTTATTGTATATTTTTCAGAGTTATTTCATGTTACTAACCTGACTAACTTCTGTGGTTTGATGATTGTGTTACGGTATGATCTCATCAACTTATGCTGAAATCGACAGAAAAAACTTAAACATTTAACAATGTGCTGAAGAAAGAAAGAACCAAGTGCCCTAAATATGTTTCACTTTTCTCAGGTCTCTACAACAGTTTCGGCCTACTCCCCCATTCCAACATTCAGTTGCGTGAACATACCAGCTTTTCCCCTGATCTGCAGAAATTTCTGCTTTTGATCACCAAGATCTACTCAGACCAGGTGACTTGAATTTCACAAAGATTTCGAGAAAAGGCTAACTATTATTTCAGCCGCAGAGGAATTCACTTGCAAATGCAGAACCCACTTCACGTCACCGTAGCCCAGTGTTGGAAATTAGCGTTCGCCCACTCGCCAATGCGAGTGTCAAGCCCGTCGGGCGAGTGGAAATCGCATGGTACTGTCGCCCAGTTTGGCGGGTACAATTTTCATCTTCAGAAAAATAAAACTGTAACTGAAAGTTTTTGACAAAATCTACTATAAACGTAAGTACTTTTTCGCATTCTGAAAGCTTTAGAAACCTGGCACATGTACATACACGCAAGCTTTCTGCTTCGTAAATACAGAAATAGCTTCTGTTCAAGTAATAATTACATGAAGTACCCACCAGTAGTCATGAAACTGCTGGTCATAAACAAACCACGGCGTTAAGAACAAAATCTGATGGCTATAGAAATGGACTGAATAATGAATTGGTGACTGTTTAGTGCAGGGTGCTCCTGGTCTAGTGTTTTCCCTCACGTGTTTTCGATTTGAAAATGTGGAGATATTTTTCCAGAGTTAAGGTTAAAACTCACAACAAAAAGGTTGTGAAAGAAACTCCTCAAAAGGCAGATGCTAGTGATTACGAGAAGACGAGATCGAGAAGAAGCGGAGGACGAGGAGGAAGTTGTCTTTACTGAAAAGAATGATGACGGTGTTGGAGATGACGAAGAGGGCGGTGTCAGACTATGAATCAGACGCTGAGAGCCGAAGAAATGTTTCTGGAAAAACTAAACTACCGGTAACCTAATAATAATCTAAAACAGTGCTTGCAATAAACTAAAACATCAAGAAGAAACTATCAACAACAACATTAAAGTTTTTTCCTGTACTTTATCTTATTATTATTATTTGTTTTTTTTGGGGGGGAGGGAGTATTTGGCGAGTGAAAACATATCCGGGCGAGTACAATCTGAACGTCACTCGCTCAGAGGACGAGTGCTGAGAAATTTAAGTTTTCAACCCTGCTAGCCACGAATGTCTAATGTCACAATGTAAATTTCGGCAACGTTTCTTGTTGCTGTCCGTAGATCTAGTCAGAGCCCGCAACCTCAGATCTTTTAGACCTTTCTAAAGATGTAGGCAGTTCCATAAGAGAGACTTTCTCGATACATGGACGAAGCCTCCCACGGAGTCGTTTTTAGGGGAGTCCTCAAAACGACCGCGCGGGAGGCTAACACGAACATTAGCACGCAAATTATCTAGCTATCGCCGCACATTGTTGAACATCACTCCCAAAGTTCTGACAATTACAGGCACCTCTTCTACTTTCACTTGTCAAATTCTCTGGAGTTCAGTAGCCAGTTCATGATATTTTTTCAATCGTTCCCTTTTCTTTCTTTACTCCTCACATCCCCACCCCATGGTATGGAAATGTCGACTAGGGGACAAACCCGGCTTTGGATCTAGGGATTCGTGTATTTTCACTATCTTAACATAATCATGAGATATTGCCCATCTGGTGTTAAAACTAACTGAGACTCTAAGGCACGCCACGGCATATAAATGCCCAGTTGCTTCAAAGAAAAAAAAAAAAGCAGAAGATGCTTACCTTAACCATCTCAAAAGTCTGAGAAGTGACAGTAAAGTTTGCCATGTGATCAACGATTGTCTCAAATAACAGCTGAAAAAACATACAAACAAATGTGGAATTGAACCAATAAAAGCCGTGCACGTTAATTTAGCCCTTTCACTCCTGGTGTTATGCCTAGAAAAACTCTCTTTGCTCTTGAGTGTGTGGATAAAACCCGAGGTGGTCTATGGGTCAAAACAAAGATGGGTAAGGCGTCAGATACCAAGAGTTCAGTTATGTCACAACAACCATACACTGTATAATACAGACTATAAAACAACAACAACAGTGGATTTAGCGCTGATTTAGTTTAGGTAAAGGCAACCCTATTTCATACCAAAATGTCTGCATTTTTTTTACGCTATCAGTACTATATTTTATAAAACAAAAAGGTTTCGTTTTCAGAATCGAAAATGTATATTGGAATACAAGGAAGGAACAATTTTTTCTCTAACTAGTATTTTATTTAGCTATTACAAAATCTAGCGAGTAGTCCTCTGTGACGGCACATACCTATAAATATAGGCACTGTATAGGGGACAATAGGTGAGGGTATAACTTGGTATTGGACAAAATAAATTAAAGAAATATACTTACTGCTAATTTGTGGTTAAATCCTTCAAGTTTAAGAACAATTCCTGTTTCGCTAACAGTCATGGAGTACCTTGGAAGCAAATTTCACTACTTTTAGCTCCATGACAGAAATAAAGATGGTTTTAACGAGCGTAAGGTACATGTAAACTATTGCTAAACACTCACTACTGTAACTTAGCAACAATAACTCACTTCTGAAAAGAGAGACATCTCTGTGTGATTGCTTTGAAGGATATTAAAAAAAAATTAGGTGAGAGAGGGAAAATGCCAATATTCAGTCCAATATAATGCCAACGGTTTGTGAAGTTCACTGGCAAGCTGTGTCAACATTTCAGTTCGATTTCCGAACTTCATCGAACTCAGTTGACCGGATTGAGTTCCATGATTAAGTATGATTTCTGTACACAATAAAACTCAATCCGATGGATTTGTTTGGTAGTTCGATTGAACTCGATTTCTTTGACAATTGAACTAACAGAAATTTTATTGTTTGATCGCGTTCGATTAACGAACACAATCAAACTCAATCTATGGATTTATTTCGACTGTATTCGATTGAGTTCGAATACTGAGCGTTCGATTGGCTACGCCGGGTACAATGAATCGAGGCAGCTAAGTGGCTCTGTAGCATGGAATGCTAGGTTGCGGCGGTGTTTTAACAGCTGAGGTTTCTCCGACAGTTCATCGGTATCTACGACAAGCGACACAGAATGCTTGTCTAGTCACTGCTATACCTCTTCTTGACACTATTTCCATTAAACAACGTCTTCGAGTTGGTCAAATTGAAATAGATTTTTATCGCTGTTTTGTTAAAAACCCGTCTTTGTTCTCAGTCCCAGCAGTTTACTGGTGCGAGGGAACTAAAATCTAGAAATTGAATACGTACCCCAGTTGAGCAACATCAGCAGCGTAAGCGATTTCCTTCAGGTTGTATTCCAATACACCCAGGAAGAGATCAGAAAGAACCACGCTATTAATTGAAAAAACATAGAACGAAAACAATTTTTTTCTTGTAAGAAAATGCTGCTAAGGCCCGATACAATTGACTCGCTTCTGAATAAAAATGCAGATATCTTTTCATGAGTTTAAAAAATTGATTTTCCATCCCAGCATATCCTTCTATAGCAAAACTACAGCAAAATACTTCCGAAGACCTTTTAGCATCACGAAAATCGTGCAAATTTAGCCAGTAAATCGCGCGTAAAGTTTTCCCTGTATTCCAGGAATTATTCGAACAAACAAAAACAAAAAATGGCAGTTGAAAAAGAATTATATAACCTTGAGACATTCTGAGTGGATATGTAAACAATTCTATTTTTTTAAATTGAATCCAATATAGGGGAATATAAGAGGCAAAAGAAAGGATTAATAGGCAACGACTCTCACCTCTCAGGACTGGCGTTTAAAAGTGGCGTCATAATGTGGAAATAAAACCTGGCTAAAGAGACAAGGATTAATAGATTAAGATGAAATCCTACAAACTTATGTAAGTAAGTATGTAAAACAGTGTAAATGTAAATGTTTACCCACTGAGCAAGCACCATATCGCTCCCAGGAACTCGTTTAATATGTGTATTCTTGCGTTCCATGTCAAACTGGAATTTGAGTTTGTTGGTTCTTATACAGAGGGGAAAACCGGAGAATGAAAAACAAACTCAATCCACATATGACACCGGGACCAGGAGTCAAAGCCGGGTCTTCATATAGCGAGAGGAATCAACTTAGATTTTAGAACCAATTAACCTTTATGGTTTTGAAGTAACTAATTGCAACGTTCATTCAGTTGACTAACAAATTAAAAGGGTCGTTTTTTAAGCCAATCCAACATTGTTTGTGGATATTTGAGGTCTGTTTGGTTCAATGTTTTTGTTGGTTTTGTTGTGATTGACTATATGTAATGGAGTTGGCGTGTATTTCATATCACTGGAACATCACCAAAACCCTTCACAAACCTCGTGGCGTTTTGAATTTCGTGTCCTTCAAGTACCACGCCTTTCCAAGCGCACAATCATGAACAAGTTCTGGAAACTGGAAGAAGGCAGGAACATAACATGACTTGCAAAGACGGGAATATTACCTGATATCTACGTTGTAACACTTTTTCTATGTGCACAATAAATTAATTTGTGACTTGTTACAAATTGTTTGTTCAATAGATTGACTATTTATTTAAGGTTACCGTATACCTTTAGAGGTGTCTCGCGTCCTAGCGATGTAGCGCGTCCGATTTAAACTGTAGATACCTGAACCCTTACATCAAATTAAAGCTTATAGAGCTGGCTATTAAACTATACCAAGAATTTTGAAATAAAATGAATTGCCGAATTTTTAGCACTGTTTTCTTGAATCAATTTTTTCACTTGGAGGAGACACTTTAAAGAGCTAAAACTCAATAGGAATTTGTTCGTTTGTCTTCACATTTAGACAGTAGCTAGTTTAACATATAAACAACAAAAACGCTTCTGCGAATTTTTTATTTCGAAATATTTTTTTCTCCGAGAGCGATTCTTGTACGATCACCCCACATTTTTTTTAATCCTATTTCGAAAATGTTCTGTAACTTTTCACTGCGATTGAATATGGCAAAACGCAGACAGTTTTTTTTAGCGCTTTGGGTCCGGAAACTGAGGGGCAAATTAAATTAGTGAAAAACAAAATTCGCTTTGACTTGTAGCTTTCAAAAGGTGATTCGGACGCTCGCAATTAGAGGTCGTGAAAAATTCGACAATTCATTTTATTTCAAAATTCTTGTTATAGCTTGATAGCAAGCTCTATAAGTTTTAATTTGGTATAGGGGTTTAGGTATCTACAGTTTAAACTGGACGCGCTACATCGCCTGGACGCGAGACACGGTAACCTTAAAAAAAATAAATATAAAAACAACATGACTTGTTGGGGCACTCCAACAACAAAATTTTATCGCAAGCAAACGTATTTTGACCTGTTCAGCTTATATCGAATTGTTGAGATACTGTTTGCTTTTCGTTTTGGGGTAATCATCTTAACTTGCTTTATTATGAGTTGTGAAAAAAAACTTCTGTCCCTCCAGACACAAACATTATTATCCCTGCTTTACTTAACAATTGCTCCACGAGCGCGAGTTGGATATGAGATAGCCAACGAGGCGCATAGTGCCGTGTTGGCTATAATCATCTCGTACTCAACAAGCGCGAGTGGAATAATTGTTTTATCAAAAACAATTAAGAAACATTTCTACGATCTTGCTGATCTTGCTTTTTATGAACAACCAGAAGACAATTAAATAGTACTATTCCACAAGCATGGTATAATGGCTCATATACCATGGCTGCTAAGCCAATCAAATCCCTGGAATTGAATTACACAATGATCCAGTTTTTATTAATAATTAGGGATATTTATATTCACTCTGCGCAACGTTTTTCCACAACAAGTATCTCGAAGACGTTTATATGCTGAGAGGTAAGTTGTAAATTGTTTGTTCTTAGTCTCAGTGTAAATGGCCCCTCTCAACGCAAAAACTTTAAATTTCTCATCAACTAGCTTTAAGCAGCTTAATACAAGCAATCTAAATTATTTGATCACTACCTCGCTCACTGTCCAATCAGAATCTTTGATTTCAAAGTCAGTTGCTGTTGAGACATAAAAACGGACAATTAGCTAACACAAAACCTTGCGGACCTACCCCTCCCTCCCTTCCTCCTATGAGTTTGAGGCAATTTTCCTCTCGAAAGGAGAAAAGCCACCGCAACCATAAGGGCTGTCAATTAGAAGTGTTTCCGACTTCTCTTTGTCCAAACCTTACAAATTGCTTCCGAGAAGTTGCAAGCTTGTTGTTGTTATGTTACGTTTCTACATACCAATCCTTAGCAACAACATCAAAGTAAATAGCAGTCTGTGAGTACTAGTAATTAAAGACAGCATTACAGCCAATCAAACTACATATGAGCATTTACAGCAGAGTACTACAACAAGTCTTGGCTTTTACACAAGCCAAGGGCCAGTAGAGGAGACCGAAGGGACTCAAGTAGCACCTATCAGTCTCAAGCATATGCACTAGATTTAAGGGCATATACATATCTTATTGAACCAGCTTGCTCAGCCCGTATTGGGAAAATGTTGCAAAAAGAAAAAGAATGAGACCAAAATTTTCCCAATACGGACTGTACAAACTACTTGTAAAAAGATATTTATAATATAGGCTTCCCACTGTTGCTTTCAAGTTCGCATGAAACTTTTTTATGTCCTTGGTCTGGATAATAAAATTCGTTGCTCTTTTAGTAAAACTCCAACATGACAGTTCGAACAGTTCCTACTTCATAAGCTTAATTTAAAACAGTTTTCCTTTGTTTTTGTCAAAATTGAAACACTTTACTCCTTTCAAACGTAAGTTATAACGCAAGCGGTCCATCTCAGCTGTCGGTATAGAAAAATTTCGGACCGCTCAGGGAGCCAATCAGAATGCTCCTTTTCAGCGCAGACCAGTTCAGCTATATAATAAGTGTATGCACTATGCTTAGAGTCCTTTGTGTTTGAAAAAGAAGAAAAAGAAGAACCTTTATTGATTTATACCGTTCAGGGTAGCTCCTTCAGATGCAAAAAGCTGTCTGTTATCAATGGGAGCCCTTAGCACAACATTGTACTAAAACTATAATATACATATACATTAAACTAATACTGATAATAATATAGATAGAAAACTATGTACGAATAAAAGATTTAGAAACAAGTAAATACGAAATACCATCAAAATAGTTCGTTAAAAAGAGTGCAACCATAGTAATAGAAAGATCGTTTTGCGATCTCAGTCCTCACTGCAGGCGGATGTAAAAGGTTGCTTTGTCTAGTGGCGCGTATGGATTGTATTATTACGTTTAAAATTATTTGTCCAAACAATCCCTTGTGAAAGTGAATGATTTTAGTTTAAATACGTTTTTGGCTTCGCCATCGTTTTTATTTCCCTGTTTCAGGCTCATCACCATTTCCTTGAACGGAAAACAATTCAGTAATCTCAACTGATTTGAAAACTTTCCCACCAAAAACAACTTTAAGCCTCAACATAAGAATGGGGAAATCCCTAAAGGTTAAATAAAAACACATGTACCAACCTATGAATCTATTTTCTTCAGGAAAGTGGAGCTCTGGGTTTAGCTCAAGACCTGCGAATAAGATAAGACAAAACCTCAACAAAGATGCAGCTACTACTAAATTTCACAATTTTGCATGCATATGACCAACCCTTGGAATATTAAAGCCTGCAAAATATTCTGTCGCTTACTTTTCCATTCTTCAAGCCACTGGTGATCAATATCTGAAATTAAAGCGAAATGCAGAACAGTAATTGAAAAAAGGTTGTAAACTTAGAAAGCGCCATTACACAATTATTTTACAGCTTACAATGTTAAATGTACAATTATTTGCACGTTCATTAACGATGTGTGTTTCATCAAGGCAAGCGTTCATTTATATATTTATGTACTGTTTCATTTCGAGGAAAGTGAATCGAGTATTCCTTAGAATCATTGGCATATACTTGAGCATTGAGAGATGGTACATGTAACTGTCCCTAGATCCCATATGTCTTTTCGTTTCCCTTAAGAACGTATAAACAGCTACTCTAGTGGGCTTTTATGCATGTTTCGACATGTTACACAAATTTTAACTACGTAATGCAAATTACAAACCAGAAACGTTGTAGGGAGTCTGGAACCAAGGTTCATAATCAGTGCATTCCTGTTGAAATCTCTTTGATAACAGCAGAATATTGGCCCTCTCTGGCGTGAGAACATTTTGGACATCCTGAATAACCTAATGCGTAGAAACACACACACCCAAAACAGTCATCATCAACAACAATAAATAATAATAATAATAATAATAATAATAATAATAATAATAATAATAATAATAATAATAATAATAATAAATTTAACTTATATAGCACTCAGGGGTTTCAATAAGTTCTGAATTAGGCGGCAGACCTATAAAAGTAGGCGGCTCTAACACTTCAGGGGCCGTAAGGCCCCTCCCCCTAGGGGGGTCTGGGGGCATGCTCCCCCAGAAAATTTTGGAATCTAGAGGCCCGGAAATGCCATTTCCTGCATTCTGGCATCAAATTCAGTACTAACTGTCGTTACTTAATCAGTATTTAATATTGATTAAGTAACGACAGCATTAGTGACAACTGTATTTAGTTTTTCAAGTGAAGTTCAATTTTAATGAAAGGATAACGTCAACCATAGAATACTGAATCTTTCATTACATACAGTATACAGCAATGTGAAGCATTTCCAGATGCATAGCTGAAGTCGAGAAGTGTTACATCAAATGAAATAGGAAAACAATGTTTAGAAGTAAAATGAAATCTTGCTTTGTTGTTGTTTTACTATCAGTCTATGGTCACTAGCATAACCATTACTGATATCCCCATGTTTCCATGACTTTTAAAAGCTACTAAAAACTGCTCGTTACCTAAAAAAGGTATTTAAACTACTGCAGCATTGGATAAATAAAGAACTGCTAGCCAGGGACAAGTCAGCCAGGACGAAGCAGACGAAGCAATGTAACACTTTGCCAGACTATTACTACAGAGTATCACGCACATAGAAATTTGCATCAGTGCCTCAAGCATATCATCTTTGATTGTACTTCTCATCCGCGTCTTAATGCGCTTGACTGCTGAGGCGCCCCTTTCAGGCCAAGCGTTGCTTACTTTTATAAAAATATGCTAAAATACTGCCGCCTCCAGTACGTTTACGGCTGGGTTCCATCGTCGAAACACATGGACCGGAACTGAAGAGCGAATGTGATCGAGGCAAGAATTGACACCAGTCCCTCTCCTCTGTTTAATCAACATGGCGCGTTAAAATCGTTATTAAATACAACCTTGACCTTTCAGAAATATACTAATACAGCGACAGAAAAAAATGGAAACAACAAAGAAAATGATTGTTTTCTCTTTATTCCATATTTCATATTTAACAGGTGAGAAATTGTGTGACTCAAGAAACTCAAGGGACAACGCGTGACTGAATTTAAAGAACATTTTTATTTTATACTGCATTGATTTTTTTTGCATCGAGTTTCAGGCTGTTCTTGGCTAAAATTTTAAATGTTTAACAACTGATCAACAGGTGAAAGTAGCCGGCGAAACTTCGCTGAGTAGCCGGCGAACTTCGCCGGCTGCCGGCTCTTATATACAACCCTGTAGCACTAAGATTATAAAAATATCCAAAGCGCTTCACACACCGCTTATTTCAAAACTATGTATAAAACAACAACAACAAGAACAAAAACTATGTGTTGTCTATGTGTTTTTAAAACTATGTGTAATAAAATGTAAAAAAAAGTCACAAAATACAAAAAATATCAGATACCAAGACAAATTGTACGCTTGCTCAAAAAGGTATGCCTTTAACTTAAAACAGTAAAATTTTGGACTGGCCCGTATTTCCAAAGGAAGTTTGTTTCAGAGAAATCGCCCAGAGCAGGCAAAGGCGCAATCACCAAAGGTCTTATGATTGGTTCTTGGGGCAACAAGAACGCCCTGGTCAAAGAACCGCAAGCGATGGGTTATAGTAGACTTAACTTGCAGGCGCTTTAAAGACTAGAAGAAACAGCTAAAATTGGAAACGGTAAACCACAGACAAAGTGGGCAAAGTCTACAAAGTAGACAAAGATAAAACCACACACAAAGTCTACAAAGTAGACAAAATGTGATTAAATTTGGGTAACCTGAAGATTAACCGAGCTGTAGCTTTTAAGACTTTCTGAAGGCGACTGGTATTTGGGAACACCAAAAAGAAGTAAGTCGCAGTAGTCCAAATGTGAAGTCATTAATGCAGGAACAAGGGTCTTAGTAGACTCAGGACTGGGAAATTTCCTAATTTGGCATATTTACTTAGCAAACCTGGTTTTAAGAAGCGGTCAGTCAGTGTATTAAATTCAGTTGTAACACACCCAACAGAGTGGAGCCAAGTAATACTAACAATAGTTTCACGCAGCTCTCCGTGCAACGATTGTTTGTTGCGACTATCACCACAAAGTTGAAATGACTTGTTGCATCCGGAATTGCTCACAGTCGCAACTTACAACGTCAATGAAACATTGTCCCTAACTTGACCTTAATCAATTCTATGCTTTATTGCAAATGATGCTCAGCAATGGGGCTTTTCAATAATGTCAGTGCTCGTTGGTGTTCATTCTGTGATTGGCTGAAATTTCTGCCAGTAGAAGGATTTGTTCTTGCCCACCGCTCTTTGTGTCACTCTAAATATCCTTTTTCCTTAACATTGCAGTGTTAGGTTGTGAGCAATGTGGATATTGTAAAGCTACTGATGTACTGGTCTCAAAAGTATGTTCCCTTACAATATAAATTATTGTCGCTGTGGTACACCGGTACTCAGCTGGTGTCAGACTCGATATAAAATTTTTAAATGATTTTAAAATGAATTGTCGAGTTTTTTACGACTTCTAAATGCGAGCGTCCGAATCACCTTTTGAAAGCTACAAGTCAAAGCGAATTTTATTTTTCGCTAATTTAATTTGCTCCTCAGTTTCCGGACCCAAAGAGCAAAAAAATATTGTCTGCGTTTTGCCATATTTAAACTCAGTGAAAAGTTACAGAACATTTTCCAGCTAGGATAAAAAAAATGTGGAGTGATCGTACAAGAATCGCTCTCGGAGAAAAAAAATTTCGAAAGAAAAAATTCGCAGACACCTTTTTGTTGTTTATATGTTAAACTAGCTACTTACCAAATTTGAAGGCAAATGAACAAATTCCCTTGGAGTTTTAGCTCTTTAAAGTGTCTCCTCCAAGTAAAAAAATTGATTCGAAAAAACAATGCTTTTAAAAATTCGGCAATTCATTTTATTTCAAAATTCTTAGTAAAGTTTGATAGCCAGCTCTATAAGCTTTAATTTGATATAAGGGTTCACGTATCTACAGTTTAAACCAGACGCGCTATATCGCTTAACCTTAAGCATAGTAACATTTGAGCTTAAGTTGTTCTCCCAAGCTGTCAGGTGTTGTCACGTACTGGTTGGTAATCACAAATTCTGAAGAATACACGGTACAGGCGTTTATTTTTATAAGTGTTTTCCCACTACTTTTAACAGATCATTAGCAGTAAGAGTCATATGTAGCCAATGATTTGTAACCTGTATTCATTAACAGTGTACACTTTTATTTTAATTGCGTTCGACGTTGAAGAACGCACTCCTAAATGAATACAGATTTGAGTCGGGATTGTATGTGACTACGTTGAATGGATCTTGGAACACATCTCTGGCATCCCCCGCAGATTTTGCAGGGACGGATGACATCATCACCAACTTGGCAAAGGAGAGAGGGCCTGGGATCGAGATAATCAAACGCACTCCCTAATCTTCCATTCTTACTAGTTACTAACATTATTTCTACAGCCTGGGTCCAGTTGTTTAAAGGGCGGATTACTTTTAATTATTCAGCGGATAAGTCGCTATCCAGAGGATAAAATATATTGGTTGGAGTACATTTTATCCGCTGGATAGAGTTATCCGCTCTTTGAACAACCGGAGCCCGATGACTGAACTGTGTTTAAATAAAGTTAGATTACATTACAGTTACATTACGTTACGTTATGTTTGAGGCTTGATTGACATCTTGTGGAACCTGGCCAAGGCTGCGGGTGATATACGAAACCGTTAAACGTAGTGGAGGGACTTTCAGCCTTACTTTATAATTGTCATACAAAACTGAAGTATATTTTACCTGCTCGTTAAATTCCCACATGAGTTGGTCCCCTGTTAAAAAGTCCTCCACTGGGAATAGCTGTTGAAGAGAAAACATCAAATCGTGTTGTAGTAGTAATATCAACTGAAGTTAAAATACGTCTTACTGGTGCAGTGTCTAAAATTTAATTTCAACAAATGAAAACTCCACTTATGATGTTGGCCAAAATAATAAATCTTGGATGTGCTCTCTCTTGCTTTTAAAGATGTTGGGTTTTTTTCCAGGGTTTTGGAGGCAATTAAAAACCCTTGGCTTCATTTTTCGAATATATTTGATTGATTGGGGAATAAGGATGGCACAGTGGTGAGAACACTTGCCTCGAGCTACCACCAATGTAGCCCGTGTTCACTTCCTGGACTCGGCGTCATACGTGCGTTGAGTTTGGTGTTGATTCTCGTCCTTGCTAGGAGAGGTTTTTCTCCGGATACTCCGGTTTTCCCCTCTTCTCAAAAACCAACACTTCTAAATTCCAATTCGATATGGAAAGTGTCCCCAATTAGTGCCCTGTGCTAAATACATTGACCCTTAAATAAAGCGATTTATTTTATTTATTTTGCTACTTGTCGTATTAAATTCTTATCAAAATCATGCAGCAGTGAGAGCTTCTGATTCGACGGTGCACATGTATGCAAGTATAAAGCTGCCAAAAGAAATATTATGTGTTGGTTCTCACTGAGTTCCATACTACACCTGCATATTTTCCACAAGGTCTTCAACATACTCATACGGCTCACACTAAAAACAAGAAAGATATCACAGAAATTGTTACTACTGTACTGAACATATTTTTTTATCTTTTTTACTATGTGCATAAGCGTTCCGGGTCTTATTAACTTGTCCAGTTCAGTTTCCTTATCGTATGCGAGCCTCCAAATGTGAATAACGAAAATTGCAAGCTAAACATGACAAAAGTAAGTAAAAAAAACTCAAACTGGACTGGGATCTTGGTCAGTTACTACTTATTCTACAATATTAAACTAGTTTGGTATGATTATAAAAAGCGAAACAATTAATTAGTATCCATTTCTCAGAAACACGAGAACTCCAAAGGGCTATCTGCCTTTTCCGCAATGTTGATATTTGTGTAATTGGGAACCATTTCCTTGGAGTTAAGAGGTAAAGGGGTAAGCACTTGCTTATTTCGATGAATCTCACAAATAAAAAAGATTAAAAAGAAATTGGCATGCAAATGTATACACATTTTAATGTCTTGCTTATAATGGAAATACACTTAGCTACTCAAGCTAGTTTACAGCAATCCCATTAAAATAATACAAACATAACAGGTTAAAAATCCCAACTGGCAAGAGGCAAGCAAGATGGCTATTTACAAGTAAGGCCACAGAGTTGGACGGACCAGTGGGACCACCCTAACCATTCATCCACGGTGCCTCCTTGTGCTTATGGCACAACCAGAGGTGCAAGCCAAAGCGTAGCACAAGAGGACTTGCAATGAAAATGACAACACAAACATGAACATCACACACAACAAGCACTGTGATCCTTGTGCTTATGCTGTATACTGATGCATTGTTTTCCACCTGAAGGTTGCCATTTATGGTTGTGATGTGAGCGAGAAGTAGTCCCTTGTAATGGCAACAAGTACTGTAAGGGATTCAAACTTTTTACCTGTTCTCGAAATCGGAACTCATTATCTTCAATGGTCTGCAGCTCTTTGTATATTCTAAGGGAAAAAAACAGAGGTGATCAAACACTGTATATGTTTCTGGAGGTGACAAATGTTATGCTTTCATTGGTTCGCAGTCTATTGTACATACCTCTCCTGTGGCCCTTTTTGTCTTAGTAATTCCAAGTATTGAAACACAATTGTCAGGATCTGTTAACACAAAATAAATAAATAAAGAAAGAAAGAAAGAAAGAAAGAAAGAAAGAAAGAAAGAAAGAAAGAAAAGAAAAGAAAAGAAAAGAAAAGAAAAAAATTAAATATATCACCTAGCGCAGAGTACTAATTGGACACACTCTCCAGATCAAATTAGAATTTAGAAGTGTTGGTTTTGAGGACAGGTGAAAAGCGAAGTACCCGGAGAAAAACCTCTCGGAGCAAGGATGAGAACCAACAACAAACTCAACCCACATATGACGGTTAGCCCAGAAATCGAATCCGGGCTACATTGGTGGGGGCGAGTGTTCACACCACTAGAAACATTTGTGTTGCATTCTTGACCTCGTTTAAGGTAACTGAAATCCAGAATGGTTCCCCAAAACATGTACCCTATGACTTATGGAATAGTCAGTTCCTTTAATTTTCATTAAAAAATAGTCTACTTTTCCTCTTTTCAGAATGAAACGAAGACCCAACAAATGCTTACCTCATAAATATGGTCCATTCCTTCATCCTGCAATCAAGTAAGATATCTCATTATTTCTAAAAATTCTGCATCAATGCACTGTCCAGATGACTACTGGTGAGGATAAACAGATCATAAGCTACATGTAGTGGATATTGTCTACTGAACCAAAACATTCCCACAGCTAAATATTAAAAGACGGTTGGACTGAAAACAGGAAGGAGCATTCAGCCACAGAGATAACAGACTAGCAGACTGTAAGGCACCTTTAACAGCCAGTGTAGAGAAGGTAGCTAACACAGGTACAGTTGAACTTCTGGCTTACGTTGACCATATGATTGGAGCTTAACCAGGATTGGTAGCATGAAGCATTACGCCCCCAACCCCCTAGACGCACATGGCCCTTGCCTTTGTAAGATGCTAGGCCATCACAGATTACATCCAAGTAGAGGAACATAACATAAGAAGACTCTTGTCCAAGTAAAAGACTGGAAAATGGAGCTCAAGATCAACCCACCCTTCAAACACCAAGAATCTTTTGTTGAAATTCGCCCATATCAACTGTCACTTCAGAAACCGTAATAATTACAGTTTCTGAAACAGAATACATGTGATTTCATTTATGATTGGTCTTCCCAATCACAAGATGTTTTACTGTTGTTGTTGTTGTTGTTGTTTTTGTGTGTGCGTGTGTCCCCCTAGGTAGGAATAACAGGTATGTATCATAATTATGATAGCTACATGTAGTACTTACTGTTAGACTAATCAAACATGGAAACAGAGAAAAACTAGTGTTGTACTCCCAGCCAGACTCTCCATTACCACAAAGCAAACTAGTCGCCCAAGACCTACAGACCAAAAGCACAAAACCATTACACATAACTTCAGTATGGAGATGGATGGATTTATGGATGGATGGAAATGTTCGCTGCCTCCATAAAATTTAACGTGGGATGTGCCTTGCTGGTAGCAGCAAATGGTGAAGCTTGTGAGTGGAGATGGAAATGATGGACTCAATCAACTTTTCAAGTAACGAAAAGTTACGGGCTCCTGTCTTTTAATGCGCTTATATCAAAGGATGCTAGATTGTCTGAGTACGACACACCGGAAAATGTCATGGAAAGTGCATGAATCTGAACTTGTTGGCGCTTTTGATAGCATCAGAGACATGATTCTTCCATTGGAGGGTATTACACATAGTAACCCCCAGTAGCTTGGTGTGATCAACTAACTTGAGTTCCTTCTGATCACAGTTACACGATCAAAGTGATGCTTAACTAGCTTGAAGTCAATAACCATCTCCTTGCACCTGGCTGCCTGGCCCAAGTTTTATACCCCTAGGAACTAGCCCCCACTCGGGGAAGCAATCATTCAAGAGCTTAAAACGTGTTGTGGCCTATTCATGAGAAAGTCACACACCCAGCAAGCAACGCCTCTGGGGATATGCAGGGAGTAGATCATATCAGCCAGAATACTATGATCTATGAGGTCAAATGCCTTCTTGTAGTCCAGAAGCACAATCCTTACAGCTGCTCCAATCCCATCAATTGCTTTCAACTTGGGAGTGGTGCCAAATTGATTAGGATTGACTATCTCAAGAACAGCTGGACCCATAGTCATAGTCCAAAAGTCCTTAAAGTCTGACTGTTGAAATGAAAGTGACCAAGTATTTCTTTCCTGTGTATGAAATCCTCAAGTGTGACCTGATTCAAATGAAAGCTGCTGAGCAGTATTTCCCTTTGGTGCTGTGGTTTTGACTGTAATTCTGTAAATGAAAAATTATCCCCAAGTGTTACCGTTCACATCAAAATATTCTTTCTGTTACTTCCTCAGATGCATACTATTTAGTATGCTGTACTAAGTCCTAGTGCGACATTCGTACCATTACATGAAAGCAAGTGATCAGCACTCTTGTGTCACCTTTTACTCTTACATGAAGTATGGGTAAGTTAACAGCTCTTTAAGTTTAAGGGTTAAGAAACAAAAGTCTATTATGACTTCCCTCACCTCTTTATCAGCAATGACAAGATGCTTCCTGGTCCTTCATGACCCATCAACCACGATACATAGTGCATTGGCTTAATTCTACGAGATTGTAGCAAAAAAAGTCACTCTAAAGAAAGATCAACATCTAAATTCTCCTTGAAATGACAATAGATTGTTAGTCAGACAGCTGATGCAAATGATGATCTACCAACTATTTTTATATCTTAGACGGTGCACAACCCTTACACAGCAGAATTAAAGAAAAACAAGTTATGTGGCTCGTGATGGTCCACTTAGGGCAACACAATTCATATAAATGATCAAATTGATATTTGATATCCATAATGCTGAGTGATAATATATATGCAGGGTTAGTACACATTTTTGAATGCAAAATTCAAGACTTTTTCCTGGAACCATTACAATTCTCTTTTTCACAACTTATACCTGCACATTATGGTTCAAGGGGTAAATATTGGACAATTTGAGATATATCTATCATACATGTACATAGTTTACATCTACCATGATGCACCAGATAAATATCAGTTGGTATTAACTCAAAATGCTGTTGAAAAATAAGGTTTGGCAAATGATACCTGTAATGCTGTTGCTGTGGTGGAAGTACCCAGGTTATTTCTAGCTGATGAACATCCTTGACTGGCACCACTACAAGGAAGGAGTAACAAAAAAAAATTCAATATTTAAACGTGCAGCGAACAAGTGGTTCCTGCACTGATCATCTTTTCAATAAAAATGCCTGTAGTTCAAGCTCATTTTCTCTACACCCCAAATGTAACAACTAACTAACTAGTTATAGGGTAAATTTTGTAAAATGCTCCTGGGTTTCTTCTGGGCTTTCTCTCTAACTACAAGAGGTACATGCAAATAATTCATTGAATTTTACTGAATGACCTGTAATAAGCGCTGGGGCCATCAACACCAATAGCTGCTTTGTTATAATTATTATTATGTTTTTAACAGTTGTCACCTTGCTTTGATTTTGTCACTGTCGCTAGCTTTGTGAAAACAAGGCCAAACTATGTGCATTGAATTCTTGGTGGTGGCTTAATAGGGGTAACAACAACAGGAGAACCCTCACTGGGATGACCAAAAGGTGGCTGTGGCCACTTAATAGGGTGGCCATTTAACAGGGGTTATATTTACAGCATTAAACTGACAATAGTTTTGTGGGGACTTTGATTACTGGCCGCTTAACATGGGTTTCATGATATCTGAACCCACATGTAAGTCAATCTTCTGTTGCTTACCTGCAATTATGTGTCATTTCCCGTTCACGCATTTTCTGTCAGTGTATTTGAAGATGAATTTATATAATTAGTTAGATTAAGGAGAATATCCAAATTTGAGCAGCTCACCTTTGTACAATTTATGGAAAAGTGACTGATCAAAGGGGTCCTGAAAAATTAATATCAAGTACATATTTATTTATTATATTATAAATATTTTATTTTATTGTTTTGTAATTGTGCCGAGTAATAACAGCTAAAAGCCAATTACCCAACTAGGACTGAAAAGGGATTTGAGTGGCCAAACATGTGCGGAAAAAACCCCCAAATCATTTGATTGTTAGGGTACATACCGGTATAATAAAACAAGCGATAATGGCATTCCACCATTAATTTATCAAATTTATCAAAAATAATTGACTTAATAGAAAGTTTCATATCCGAATTTGTTTTTCACGTAAATCTAAAACCAAAATGTTACATCCTTTCGTTATGCACCAAGTCATTTAACTGGAGCCTAAGTGATTCTCTTTTTAGTTAAATGCTGCAAACTTGTGTTTTATTCATTTACCAAGAAAATAATCAGCTCACGATAGTGCTTCAAGAAGGCATTTGAAACTGGTGGACCACTGCACAACATAATTACAAAGAAATCCACTCATCTGCCTCGGCCTTGTCAGTGTGCATTATATCTAGTAACATGATATGTACATACTGTACATGTAGAACTAATAACTGATTATACATACTGTGTACTGCTGAAAGCTTGGCTTTGGTTGTGAGCTAAAGGACACATTTGTATATATTTCAGTAAATATCTTTACATTTATATTTTGCAAGCAACAGTTTGATTGGCAAATATGCATCTTCAAAATGATCATTGACAGTAGCTTCTACAGTAGTGTGGTTTCACTAGTGGTGTATTTTTGGAATGTGGTTTCAGTAAGATATATAAATTAAATTAAATTGGTGTACAACCCTATAGAAATGAACAGGTGTCTATTTCTGAAAATACACGAGCCACATTGGCTTATCATTATTTCCTGATAAATAATGAATAAAATCGTATTTTTAGAAGGTACAGTTACTTTCTTTTAGTTATTTGTAAAAGCATCTAAATTATTGTCTCTAAGATAAAATATTGTACTTGGCTCAAAGATGTATAATTTGTACAATATATGGTGAACTATATATTGATAAACTTGATGTTTACTGTTTGCCACTATTTTTTCTGTTGTACAAAAGTCACTGGATTGTAATTTTGAATCTACATGTACAGCTCACCAATTCAACCTTAAGGGTAAAAATTAAATAATGTTAAATCCAAAAAGATGAATGAACAACATACGTGATAAAGCAATGAATTCAAAGAATAAATGGGAAGATTTTTTCACTGATGAGTAGTATCACTTTAAACCAATTGGACTCTGAAAAAATTTTGAAGTGAACTACAGTGTATAATCTGTGATAGAGTGTGAGTGAGAAAAAGAGGCTTAACTCATAATTTAAACTTCAAAACATTGTATACTTGCCAACTCTCATGCATTATGCGTGAGTCTCATGCAAGGGGACTAGATACATCGATCTCACGCATCAAGGACAATTTCTCACGCCTGACTCACAAATCAGGACGAGTTGTTCTAAAAAACTTCATTTCATTTCAGATTTGTTATGTATTATTTCTTTGCTCCTTATAACAATCGCAAAAACTTTCAAATGTCTACAATCCGTTTGAATCGTAAGTGTTCAAAGGTCGTCAGAATATCGTCGTTCACTTTTGGCAACGTTTGGAAGCCTTCGGAAAATCGTCGGAAATCTTCGGAAGTGGCTCGGACGTTTTCGGAAATCCCGGTCATGACGAGACAAAAATCTCACTCGTTTGACTTAGAAAAAGTTGGCAGGTATAACATTGCATGGAAGTAATAGAATATAAAATTTTTATACCAAAAATTGTGATACAAATCTTCAGCGCATAATATGTTTTAAAAGTTAAAAATACAGCTAAACCATGTATTTACTGTGTAAAAATTCACCTACTTATTAGGTATGTCTGAAAAAGATTCTCTAACCATGTTTTCAAGATTGTTGAGAGAGTCTGAAAAAAAAAGAATAAAAACAAGAATATAATGATGTCTTGTACTTTTCCTGACAAAATAGAGTATAAAAAAACTTGGGGTGGGTATAGCAAGGTCATGGAGAATGGCCAAGCTATAGCCAGCATGTCATAAAATGGCCTAACCCAAACACCATGGCCTGCCCCATGGATGATCTGTGAGTCCCTTGACATGAGATTCCTTCTGACAAGTAGAAATTTATAAAGTTAAATACTAATGAAATCTGCCAGATGCATCCCATTTTTAAAATATATCACACTAACATCATGTACACTTTGACAATAGTTTTATTCAAAGTTATTGTTCATGCCCTGAGTTCCCGGAAAGTGAATTTAGTGCTAAATTATCAGGGATTGAATGTTGCTACAGTGTAATTGAGGATTAAATTTTGATTGATTAACTTGATTAGCTTGATTAACTCTAATCCATAAATAATGGAAGGTTAAATTTAACCGCCACCTAGCAAGCTGGTCAATTAAATTGATTGGGGAAACATTTACGAAAACAAACAAAATGACAGACATAACTGTTCTTTAACTTGGTTCAAGAAATAAATGAAGGCAATTAATTTTACAGCTCTACTACAAATACACTGTAGTTCCTCTTGGAGACTTTAGTGGTACATGTAGATGCACTTGTCACGCTTTAAGGTTAAGATAAGAATCGCCCAAGATTTTGGCTAAAAACATCATCCATGGTGAAAAATGACTGGCTAAAGGCACGAAAACACCCACGGAAAGATGCTTATTAGTTTTTGTAGAAGCAGAGCATTAACTAGGTGGAATGTAAGCTTAAGCTTTAAAGCTTAATAAACACCATGGAACATTCCTTCATCGCTCGCAACAGGGATTACTTAATAACAATAGCCGAGCTGAGATGTAACTGACAACTGAGGTATCTTGCAGGGTTTGTAACACCAGGTCTAGGCATTTGAAGTGTTGCAAAATATTTAATATGTTTATTGTCCTGGTTATTTGTGATGTTATGGAAGGTGTGAATTCTGAGTCTGCTTTAATCACACAGTCATGTTTAATGTAATTTGTTTCAGTGCGCTTCATAACTGACAAAACTGAAAAAAAAAAAATACCTTCCTCACAGGCAGGTACAAAAGTCGGACCGGATCAACTCGGACTGCCAGTCCGGGTCGGATCAACTCGGATCAACTCGGATCGCCTCGGATCATGAAAAAAACATAAAATTAAATGAAATTGAAACTTTTACCCATTTGAAGGTTAAAATTCCGGTCAAAAATGGGCCAAATTAAGAAAGACTCGCGACGTTTCTCCGTGTCGTGCTGTGTAGTCAAGCCGCCATTTTGTATTCTAAGTTCTGGCCTCTCGGACTCGTCTCGAGATCCCGCCGCGTCGATCTCCACGATCATGGACCCAGATGAAGGTAAACTCTAGGCCATCTTTGTCAGTGAATTTGTATCCGTCCACCAAAATGATAGTTTCAGTCATAACCCTTTTCTGTTACGCTACGTGATCAATGTGCACAACACTCACCTCGCCCTCTTTGCTTTCTCACAAAAAAAACATCGCCTGCTGTGAACAATTAGCAAATATATACATTCTTAATAACTGAAACTATCATTTGATTTTGGTGGACGGATACAAATTCACTGACAAAGATGGCCTAGGTTTTACCTTCATCTGGGTCCATGATCGCGGCGGGATCTCGAGAGGAGTCCGAGAGGAACTGGAACTTAGAATACAAAATGGCGGCTTGACTACACAGCACGACACGGAGAAAAGTCGCGAGTCTTTCTTAATTTGGCCCATTTTTGACCGGAATTTTAACCTTCAAATGGGTAAAAGTTTCAATTTCATTTAATTTTATGTTTTTTTCATGATCCGAGGCGATCCGAGTTGATCCGACCCGGACTGGCAGTCCGAGTTGATCCGGTCCGACTTTTGTACCTGCCTCTTCCTCACTCCAAAGCTCTACTACTCTTGTTCAAATCTTAAATGCTTTGAAACATTTAATTAATTTAAGTAGCTAACAGAAACGATTGGTAATGATCTTTTTGAAGCTCTGCTGGGCATGCATATACATGTATATTACAGTCACACAATAAAGTTGTGAAGAACCAAGAGAATTGATTAACTTGTTAATTAATTCTTCCTAAATTTTTGAAATGTTCAGCTCACACAATGCCAAATGACTGGTTCAATTATTTAGTTATGGCTTTAAGACAACCTCTTTATTTTTTTTTTTTTAAGGGCAGCCTAAATTAGCATTATTTATACTGTATTACAAAGTCAGCCAAATCCACCAAGTTGTTTTGTTTATTCACATTTCTGGTAAACAGAAATACTGAGAATGATGAGTTATTCCAGAAAGTGACACAGGCATACTCGGAAAAAAGAAATCCGAGTGCTCCTATCACGAGTTGAACCTAAGACCTTCCGATTACTAGACAGTTCGGATTCTCTACCACTGAGCGACAGGAGACTCGCGGGAGCTAAGGCCATTAAACTAGGTTCATGGGAAAAACATCCTGCATACTGCTAAGATTTGAATGTTGAACGTGTGGTATATGAAATAAATGTGATGGTATATTTCAAGCCTGGTGAATGAATGAGAATGATGCATCATTCCAGAAAGTGACACAGGCATACTCGCAAAATGAACGCGTGGTATATGAAATGAATGTGTTAGACATTCAAATCCTACCAGTATGCAGGATGTTTGTCCCATGAACCTAGTTTAATGGCCTTAGCTCCCACGAGTCTCCTGTAGCTCAGTGGTAGAGCATCCGAACTAGTTATCGGAAGGTCTAGGTTCGACTCCTGATAGGAGCACTTGGATTTCCGAGTATGCCTGTGTCACTTTCTGGAATAATACATCATTCTCATTCATTCACTAGGCTTGAAATATACCATCACATTTATTTCAATAGAGATACTTTACATCAGAATTTGTATGAGGACACAGATTATATGTCAAGAAGTTTTGATTTGATGCTACTTGACACCAATACATTTCCTATATCATCACTTGCACTATAATTTTTTATAAAAACAATTGAATTACAACAGGTGCTTCCTTCCCTACCCTCCCCCTCTGTGCTCCCTCACTTCATGTTTGTGATTCCTACCTGTTTCTAGTACCTGCCACAAGCACATACCTGAAGGCTAACTTGTTCTGATTTCTCTTTTTGTGAATATCTGGCTGATTCATGTACAATCTTACTAGATCCAGCAACAGAACTGATGCTAAAAAGAAATCCTTACCTCTAGAAATAACAGCCAGTGTCATGTACTGTGCAGAGTACATTCTCTTCTGAAAATCTCTCAAAGATTTATTCACATCTATACACTGTAAATAAGAAACAGAGATTTCACTCGCCTGAAAAATATTAACAATGATAGTGGGTCGGTGTCAAACTATAACCAGGCAAAAAGGAGGGGGAAGGCTACAAGAGATGAAATAGGTGGCAGAAGCAGGATTCCTCCCTGAAGCAGAAGAGGTGGGTACCAAAAACAGAGAAGGGGCGCATACCATAGGAAAGGATAAAGGAGGTGAAAAATAAAACAACCTGGCACACCCCTCCCCAAGCAAATTGTCATTAAATGTTCACTTGCCTTTTCTTTGGGCATTTTCTGCAGAGTTTCTTCATTTCCTGAAATTTTAATATCAATAGCAAGATATGAGCTCAGATAGCAAGTCTTCCTCTTAAACTATGAAAAGCAGGAATCAGTGCAGCAGCTGGGGAAGTTATCTCTGCACTGAGCACAAGAGAGTTCAAAATTGGAAGGAAGGAGGAAAGCTTAGTCACCCAAAGGTGATACAATGAGGGTCCTGTAAAATAAATGCAAATAAGGTCAAAGAAATATCAGATTTATATAAAAACTAATCTTACAAATATTTATTTACAACATCCTTAAAGTCTACATTTGAAAATTTTAGAGAGCTATAGACCCTTATAGATAATTCTAAAGCATTCCAGTCATTTGTTGCAAGAGAAGTACATGTACAGTAGTTGGCCACCAACCACAATTTCAATTGGCTAAGGACAATCTTGCATTGAACTTTTATTATAATCATGAAAGGTTTCTTTGCAAACAAAATGTTAATCATAACCAACAAGATTATTCAGGCAAATTGCATGGTGCTGGGTGAGACAAACCAACAGAGGTTTCCACTGCAGCAACTATAAAGGCTAAGTAGGGAATTTAAGAAATCACAAAATTATGGCAACGCCAATGAAAACACTTAAAAATGTTTAAAGTTCTTGTTACTTGAACTACTTCGCAATTATTCCAATTTCTTGAAGTTGCACAATGTGGCCAAACCAGTTTGGCCAGTTTCCAGTTTGTTTCTTTTTCTTTTCTTTCCTTTCCTTTCCTTACTTTTCTTTCTTTGGTGATTAACCAAGAAAGGACTGGCCTCCAAAAATCCTAGCTATACATTAGGTACAGTTGATGAATATAGATGCTCAATAGTCTCTTCGTGATCTCCACAAAAGGTGCACATCAGAGAAGAAACCAGTTTCATTTTATATAAAGCTTTGTTGGTGTAGAAAGTCAATACGATTCAAAATTTTATATTGAAAAGCTCGGTTCTTAATCTAGCATAACTCAACCTGGTATCCAGTAGATAACTTTCCAATCTACAATATCTGAAATATTGTACACACTGTCAAGGAGTTGAACTTAGATTGGGCTGTTGGAGGGGTTTGGGTTTTGAGTTCATAGTATGTAAATCTAAAATACCTAAGTAGGAGGAGATAGTCTGACAAGGAGAGGGTTTTTCCTTAAAAAAAGGGCAACTTTTTAACTTAGAATGATTGAAAGGACATCCCCTAGTTTCACTAAACCTGCATCCTTAATGTTTTTATTATTATAATATATTGGTTATTTTTTAATCAAGAGGTTTTGGTTGTCCCAGATAATTTCATTTGAAATGCTCATATTCTATTATAAGTAAGTTGACAAAAATGCAAATTGAACTCACCCCAGAGAAATTTTCCAAATGGATGGCCCTTTTGAGCAAGTAAACTTAACAGCTGCATTTTCCGCACAGAGTCACTCTGATAACTCATCCTAAACTCTGAGGAAAATAAATTTACATATTTCCATTACATGCATACAGTGTAAAAAAGGCGGCTAGAGGTCTAAGTAGTTCATTTCATTTCCAACTTTGGGTAAAATGTATCATCACACCCTTGGCTGATACAGGTTTTTCCTCTTTGCATGTCACATGTTGCCTGCAGCATTCTGGCACAGGTATGAGTTGTGTATTAATTTTTCTTACTTTCACTCAATAGTATCTGAAATATTGTTAAATATCTCAATGTGTCCTCCTGTCAAGAGTCTTTCTAACTAATGGCCTGTATTTATTAATTATAATAAAATGCCCATGACAAAAAAGAGAAAATTAAAAAGTTTTAGTCTTTTGACCAATTGCTCACATGATTATTCAATCAATGGTTATCAGCATTATCATGTCATTAAATCACATATTAATTTATTGAAGGGTATAAAGGCAATGTAAAGGGCACTGGAACAGTTTCGTGTCTGTTATTGGTTGCTGAGGGAAGTTGAACTTACCACTTTCTACTGCCTGTATTTCTCTTTCCACACTGCCTTCTTTAAGAAGAGGAGAAATGAAGAACTGAGCAAACCTAAGAACAGTTTGAGAGCAAAATAAACATTGTATTATTTTTAGTCATTGAACAGACTGATCCTATGTATAAAAGCCACTACAGATATAAATTAGATGCAGCAGGAACTGCAATTAAGGACGGTGCCTACTATTGTTACTGTGCATACGTTCTGCGCATCGTGTGATAGTCGAGTTTCCTATGGGTGGTGCCTACTAATACAGGAATATTTTTACGCGGTTTAAAACTATACGGAGAAAGCAGATTACTTACCAAATGCCTTTGGTATCTCAAAAGAAAATTGGGGGTAACCATGCATTTTTCAGAGAAAATTAACCTTTAATTTAGGAAAAAATCCCATACATTGCTTTATATTTTGGCGCTTTTTAGAGATATTGTTGCTTAATTATCTCTGAAAAATGCGAGGTTACCCCCAATTTTCGTTTTGGATTCCAATAGGCCTTGCTAAGATCTGCTTTTCCCGCATAGTCATAAACCGCACAAAAATACCTCGGTATTAGTAGGCACCGTCCTTAAATAACAGTATCACTGAAAGACACGTGATGTTGAGCTCTAAGCATGGTGAATGAGAAACATTAACGATGGATGCATGTATTTTTCGGTCAGTCACCGCGGCAAACTCTGAAAAGAAACTCTGAGTTCACCCAACAGGAGTCAAATGTGTGACCTTTCAATAATATGTCTGGTTCACATCCTCTGACACTGAGATATAGGAGACTTATGGGAGCTAAGGCCATTACACATGAACCTAGTTTACTGGCCTAACCCTCAGGGGTCTCCTGAACCACAGTGAATGGAAGCTAGAGCATCCAAATTAGTAATCAGAAGTTCACTGAGTTGGGAGAACTCCGATTTTCTTTTTCCATGTCAGTGACCAAAAAAAATACATTCAGCATTTTATCATTTGTTAATATTCGATCACCAAGCTTGAAAAATAACATCACATTTATTTCACATATAAAACTGTGACCGTGCACGGGAAAACGTACCTTAACGCTTATCCGTTAAACGGGCAAAAGCGTTAAGCATCCGTTAGTCATCCGTTAGAAAGTTTTCTTAAAAACGTTAGAGGCGTGAGCCCAACCGTTAGGCGTTAGCATCAGGCCGTTAGAACGGATAGTGCAGCCGTTAGCAAAAGACATGTATCCGTTAGCCGTTAGCATCAGACCGTTAGACTGTACAGCATAACCGTTAGCAAACAATCTGTATCCGTTAGTACGGCTAGAGAAGCCGTTAGGATCCGTTAGAATAAACCAGCACCCGTTAAACGGGTAACGATTCCGTTAGATTGGCATGACACGCGTTGAAGTAGAATGTGGTCGCCTAAACACAGTGTGAAACGAGAGCCTAACGGAGGGTGAATCTTGCAGTTGGCTTCCATTTAGTTCAAAACAATCATGCGATATAGCTATCTTGCAAACGAGAAGTTTGGCGATTATTATTTCGATGCCCCCATGGTCGATAAGTAGAACTCGAATGAAATTCAATAACGCGTTCATACTATAACTATCATACAGATCCAAAACAAAAGACGTCTGCCGCTTTCGCAAACAGAAACAACATAATAAAATCATAACAACGAGGGTCATTATACGAACTGTTTTATTATTTATTCGGCCAAGTCCGGTTGTTACGAGAGCTTGTAATTTGTTATTTTAATTCATGAACAAACGAAAGTTAAAAATACCTTACAAATGCCATAAACAGACGAAACAAACACGGTGAAAACTCGACCAAAATAGACATGCGATGCATCAAAACGTTCTGCGAAGCGAGTATCTGACACTGATCACGTGTCAGACTTGTGCTCACGTGTCGTCACGCAACACTGGTCGTCGAAATGCTAATTTCTCGATTACTATGACGACGGACATAACTTCGCTTTTCAGTCACTTCTGAGACAGTTAAGTCAACGCTATGGCCGAAACAGATCTAGATGAAATAGAAAGCGAAAGTGCCTTTGAAAAAGTTAACAAATTTCTAAAGGATGGTTGTGGTTGTGCTCTTGGCGCAAAAGGCGGTCCATGTTCTGGACAGTTTACGGAAACTGTTGTACTTTTCAACCTAAATAATTGCTTGGAACTGTCAAATGACGAGCTTGATTTGGTGGTTCTCGCAAGCATACAAGCTTTCACTCACCGTGAGTCCAGTGGTATCAAAAGAAGCAGGAATCCTCGATGCACCTTTTATTTCCAGTCAGTACCTATATGCAAGGAGATGTTTCTTCACTTATACGGACTGAGTAATTCACGATTTCGACGGCTGAAGGAACACTATCAGACTAATGGTATTTGTCCCAGAATTCACGGTAACACTAAACGATTACCTGAAAACACACTATCTCAGGCTACAGTAGAAGGAGTACGCACATTCCTAACCAACTACGTCGAGGAAAACGCAATCTGCCTCCCAGGAAGAATACCCGGCTTCAAAAGTGATGAGATCAAAGTCCTGTCATCATCCGAATCAAAGATTGGCGTTTGGCGAGTCTATGAAGCAGCGTGCACAAATTCGGATGTACGGGCAGTGAGCCACAGGAAATTTTTACAGCTGTGGAACCAGTTTCATCCTAATGTGGTCATTTCAAAACCAGCAACCGATCTCTGTTTTACCTGTCAGCAGAATACAAACAAAGTTCAAAGAGCTGCTAACCTCTCCGACAGAGAAAAGTCAGAAAGTGTAAAAGCCCATCAGGATCATCTAAACTGTGCCCAGTCTGAAAGAGAATACTATAGGAACTCATGTATCAACTCCGAGAATGCTCTTAAACTGATTGACACTGAAACAGTACTTGACCGTGACAGCCGCGATGCCTGTTCTTTGAACGTCACTGTACACTATTCCTTTGATTACGCCCAGCAGGTCCACATACCCAGCAATCCCTTTCAACCTGGGCCAATCTACTTCAAAACTCCTCGGAAGTGTGGGATATTCGGAGTCATGTGCGAGGGCCTACCAAGACAAGTCAATTTCCTCATAGATGAGGCCGCTTCTGCTGGGAAAGGGGCAAACGCAACAATCAGTTACGTCCACTACTATTTTGAACACCATGGATTGGGAGAGACAGACGCGATACTTAACGCCGATAATTGCGCGGGTCAAAATAAAAACAATTACTTTTTATGGTACTTCGCGTGGAGAACTCTACTGAAACTGCATCATTCCATCACGTACTCTTTCCTTATTGCCGGTCACACCAAGTTTGCTCCGGACCGTTCTTTCGGATTGATAAAGAAGGCCTACAAATTTCGTCGCTCTACGAATTTGCGCGACTGGTAGAGACTTCCAGTACTGCTGGAGTAAATAAAGCGCAACTTGTTGGCACGCACGACGGGCGAGTTGTTGTATCTGTGTATGATTGGAGCACGTTTCTCGGACAATACTTCAAGAAGTTGCCGAACATTAAGAAGTTTCATCATTTTCGGTTTTCAAACGAAAACCCTGGCATGGTATTCTACAAGGAATTTGTTTCTAGCTCAGAACAGTCGTTTATGTTGTTGAAGAATAATGCTATTCTTCCGCCACCTTCGACCCTTCCTGACGTAGTCAATCCAGATGGACTGACCGAGGAACGCAAGAACTATCTTTACCGCGAAATCAGACAGTTCTGTAAACCTGGAACGGAAGATATCGTAGCTCCGGCTCCATGAAATTAAGTCACAACAGCTCATGTAGGGAAACAACAGAACAGTTAGATTTCTTTATCTTCCTGTTGACATTATTTACATGTCTCGCAGTAGAAAACGTTTAAGTTAGAAAATGGGTCATTTATCGAATGTTGTATTTAAATGATTCCACGAATTAGTGTTTGTTGTATTAAGATTTCTTGATACGAGCGGAAACATGTAAATAAGTTTTTAGTCGTATTTAAAATAAAAAGTGGAGTTGCATTCTGTTGTCATGGTTTCTTGCTTGGTTTGCTGCATACTGCGTTTCGTAACTTGACACTTTTCACACAGTATATCAATGTTGATTACAGACCAATAATTTCTCGATTCATAGTAACAACAAATTTATTCATTCATAGAAGATTTCATTCTTATATGCAAAGAAGCAAAACTGTGAATAAGAACAAGAAAGGATATATGGATAGCGCCGGCTGTTCACACTAGCGCAAGCTCCATTTTGAACACACGCGCGAGCGAAGTGTGAGCCGTTAACAGAGTTAAATGCAAATTTCAATTGAGGTTTCCTTTAATCGAACAATCGAAACAATCGACACGCGCAACTCACACATTGCTTTAATTAAGTTAACGCTTCAACTGCTCCGGGCTAAGCAAAAACAATTTTCTCTTTTTTCAGACTCGAACCGACTCTCCTCTTAAGTCAAGCCTAATTATTTTTAAGTTTATGTCACTTCAAGACACCAAAATATGAAACAAACAAACTAGAAGTTGTTGCCATGACAGAATGCCACGCCAAAAAATTAACAAAACAATAAAAATAGGTTTATCCAATGGAAGCGTGTGGATTTCGATCTTCTTATTATAAATGCAAACATTGTAGGGAGTTAAGCATTCAGATGTAAATATCTGCTAACAATAAAATCAAATCCCTCCAATAAATGAGCGGGATTTTCGATCCACTTGCTTTTAGCTTTTGGGTATAAAAAGCTTTTGAAAAGGAACTTTTACATAAGTGTTCAGCGAACGTGATCTCTCTTATCGTGCAATGTCGTTGAGAAAGTTATGTAAAGACATGAGGAAGCGTCCTCTTAAGGCATTGTTTTTTTTTCCCGACGAAAATTTAACTGGGATAGCGCCAACAAGGCTCATTGTCGAGAAGGACAGCGATCTAACAGAAGGGATGAAGGTTAAAGTGAATTGGCAGGGTAAAAGAGTCTCCGCTGAAATATTGGCCTTGGATGGTAAGTTTACACGTCATAATTTTCCAAACGATTTTAACAGAAGTTTACACTCATTTCGCAGCTCCGCTTACTTCGTGTCAGCTCAACTAGGTCTAGGTCCTCGACGATGGAGTTTGATTTGTTTTTTCGGATGAAAATTGTTTTGTTGGTGTTGTTGTTTTTGTTTGATGTCACGATCAGTGCCAATAATTACTATTATTTACACTTACGATTTGTTATTGCAGATGACGAGAGCGTTTTGAATTCAAGAGACATCGAGTGGAGCAACGAAAATCTGCCAGAGATGTCCAACTTGGAAGAAGAGAACATCGAACCGCCAAGGAAGGTAGCGCGGGCCGACCAGGTAGCTACTATTATGATATCACTTAATTAACAATTAGATTATGAGCTCGAGATTTCTATCGCGTGATAGCTGATGAGGGCGCAGCCTGAATCAGCTATCACGCGATAGAAATCGAGAGCGAATAATCTACAGTCGACTCCCGATAACTCGAACCTTCAAGGGAAATTAAAAAAGGTTCGAGTTATCGAGGGTAAAATTATATAGAAAATGACCTGAAAGGAAAGGAAAATTGGTTCGAGTTTTCGCGAGGTTCTAGTTATCGGGAGTCGACTGTAATTGTTTTAGTATAAATCTACTAGTCGTTCAAAACCTAACAACTAAATTATCCAAATCCTCCTCACAGACACCTCGAAAATCGGCTCGATTTCCAAAATCTGTTGCGTTACAACACTTTTTTTTCTTTTAATCGGGCCGATTTTGTACTTTGAATGACTTTAATTGAAATCGTTTTTTTTTTTTTCCGACATGTAATTTTCGATTTATTCGCGTCATGTTATGTCAGCGACACTTATTGTTCGCGGCACGATTAAAAAAAAAAATACCCGAAAACTTATGTAATTAGGAAGTTGAAATTTTTAAAATATCGTTGGGTGAGGCTGCCTGGTAAAGCGATTTTCGCATGGCTCTTGCATGTATAGTCTTTTCTTAGTTTGGCCGAAGGTTGAAGGTTAAAACACATCTGTTCGTCGTTGTTGTGAAATTAAAACATGCTTAAACTTTTCATTTGCTTAACCAATTCTTTATAATCAAACTTCAAAGTCAATTAGATTGCGGCATCTTCAGCGTAGCGTTACAAATTTGCATAAATATTATCATCTCAAAAGGCAATGTCACGTTTTCTTCAATTTCTATCAACTGATTTCGGATTGTAACCGTGTTTTCCTCTGATAGCTTGTTAACTAAACCCAGTTTTAACAGTGAATGAAGCGTGATCGCTTTTAACCTCGCAAACTTGAAACTAAAAGCTTAAAACAACCTGCAGGAAATAGGACGCCTGGTCGCAGTTTCATTATAAGAAGCTGTTTATACTGAGAATTAATCTCACTGCTGAATGAAATAAAAAGCAACTTAGCATTCTGACTAAATCGTAGCTTGGAATTTTGGTTGTGGGGAAAGTGTAAATTGTCGCAATCAATATGAAGGCAATAGTTTTGATAAATTGTATCTTCTTGATTTCTAGGTGAAACCTGGAACGGAAAAACCTTCGACAGGTCAGAGTCAACCGTCTACCCCTAAAGTCACCCATCAGTCAACCCCTATAGTGAGCCGTCAGTCAACCCCTGAAGTCAGCTTTCAGTCAGCCGAAGACCCATACCAAACGTTCTTGATGGAACAACAAAATAGGGACGGGAAGTGGTCTGCTAACCGCGAAGCCTCCAGAGTTAAGATAGCAAATGAAACCCGCGACGAGATCAAAGTCTTAAAGCAGCAACTACAAGCAAAAGACCAAGAGTGCGCTCTGCTGAGGGACCAGCTCCGGGGTCAAGAAAGACTCTATAAGGTAAATACATGCATTAGTAATCAGTTAAGCAAGTAACTAAGTTCAATTCTTTTCGAGCCATTTTTCAATCTAAGAGACAATTCAGAGCTTGCCGTTCAATCATGGCTTCGCTGTGGTGAGATTTATCTACCAAATTTGAGAGCATTCAAACATTGCGCTCGGCCATGTATACTAGTCCTTTTAATAACTCACCCAGAGATTATATTTTGCTTCAGTGTTTCATGCTTGTTTTTATTCAAAGACGCTAAAAGGTAGCTGCTTCATTCATGTCGAAAAGCATTGTATTTTGACGAAAAAATCAATACGAGAAGAGTGAACACTTTTTCCATCAAAGTGTTTGCGTGCCGTAACGTTAGTAACCTGTGGCTCATGTTTTAATAATGACGCGTTTCAACCACAATGTTCCACACCTTCCTTACTTGCAGATGATGGAAAGATTCGAAGATTCGCTCGCTGCAATGGAGGGAAACATGGCGCAAAGATTTTCAAGAATTGAGCAGCGACTAGAATCCTTAGAGACCGCGGTAAGTGTTTTTCTGCCGTCTTTATTACGCATGTGTTTTCGACTGTTCACTTTCTCGTTTTTAAATACCGTCATTAATTTCTCTTCTCACTCGATCGACAAACTCTGTTGTTATTGTTATCCCAGATGCTATTCATATGGTGATCATTTGGTATTCGTATAGGAAGGTCAGATTTCATTGAATTTCTCAGGTGTAATTAGTAATTCCTAAAAGGCCAACATTATATTTAAATACCTTGATTTCCGACTATAATGGATGCAAATTAAAATATTTTGTAATTTTACTTAGGCCTTCACACACATCTTTTTGGTAAAGCAAAACTTAATCTGCTCTTTTCTTTTTTTTTTCACAGTTTCCAAGCCCAATAAACACAGACCCGTTATCAGTCAGTTTGTCTGCGAGTGTTCCGCCCCTCCATGACCTGTCGACGATTGACGTAGACACCTTTGAAAGCTTGAGCGCCGAAGTCGACGATAACTTTTCGGTGGAGACTCCTGCTGCTCCTACACCAGCCACTCTCGCCAGGACCGTCAGTTCCAACAGTACCGTAGACAGCGCCGTTGAAGCCCCGGTTGCAGAAGACGTCATTCGTACATGTGTAACTCCGCGGAAAGTTCATCGGGTTCGGGAAGCACTCCAAAAGGAAGTAAATAGGCACAGATGCGCAGTAAACCTTCTTCCCTTACTTTTCACGAAGGAAGAAATCATGAACAGTAACACGGATGGCTCGCACGGCAAACAATGCCTGGACAGCAATAGGCTGAATTCATTAAAAGTGTTAGTTTTTAGCAAGTTTCCTGTCGAATCTGCGACGGAAAAGGATAAACTGTGGGCATTTGTAAAAACCAAACTAAATGCTAGGTGTCGCGCTATTAAGTTCGCAAATACCCCGCGGGCACAGTGAAGACAGAACGAATGAGGGAAAGAACCTGTTGTAAGCATTTTGGTAGTTTTGATTTCGCTCAGTTTAGGGGCAATGTTTATAAGTCAATATGTATGTAATAAATCGATCATTTTTTTTGCAAATCGAAGGACTTCATTCATAGTCATAAGTTTTTAATAATAAAGAGCTACGAACTGCGAGATGGGATCCAAAGTGATCAATACCCTTCTTCTGTTCCCTTTAATCGCAATTTGCTATAATTAAAATAATATTAAGGAGGTCTTCAAACTGAAGTGGAATAATTATTTGGTTTCAATTCCCAAAGCGTGCCGGTGGGTTCAAAAATTTGCATAAAGTTGTTTACATTATCCAAGATGTGAGAAACGGCCATATTCCGTCGGGAAGTTTGATGAACATTTTGATAGACTGTTGTCTCGTTGTCTCTGATTCTGAACCAGGAGAAACCAATTTTAAACAACATGTATGTGACAAAAACAATTTTATCTGTTGAAACCAGCGCCAACAAATCGCCCGTCGCTTCGAGACTCGTGAATCCAAAGGTACCGCTTTTCGCTTCTGTCAAGAAATTGAAAGCGTGATCTTTCGCGAATCCACAGCTGGATTAAACAGTTTCTTTAAAAAAAAAAAAAAAATCCAGACAAAGTCATTTTGTAAAATAAGACAAAGTATATCCGACCAAACCATACGAGTAAACAATAAAAAATCTTCACCCCGACTGGCAAGTGAAATTGTTTACACGCTCGTTTAGCGACGTTAGCCTCGGACTAACTTCTCATCGCACACGATAATCATCATCGAAGGACTTGAATCCTGCGTTTGTTTATCTCGATGAGGAAGTAATAGTTTATATCACTGAATTTTGCTTTCGGTGGAAATAAGTATACTTATGTTTGTCTCATTGACGACTGACGAAATCGGCACTTTGCGATTCTTTTTTTTAAAAACGTGAGTGTAAGACAACTAATGGTTTGGCCTGGTTATGTGTTCATAGCATCGGACTGAAAGCTAAGCTATTCGTTCGTTAAAAGTCGTTAGTTGTAAACCGTTAGACAACCGTTAAACGGCTCCAGTCATCCGTTAGAACAAATTGGGCAACCGTTAGAACATTTTCTTCATCCGTTAGGAATACTTAGTTAGCCGTTAGAACGTTAGAACAAAGCGTTAGCACGCGTTGATCATCCGTTAGACACAATTAGATAACCGTTAGAACGTTAGGATAAAACGTTAGAATGCTGTGAAGGCCGTTAACTATCCGTTATCTATCCGTCCGTTAGCGACCGTTTAACGGATAAGCGTTAAGGTACGTTTTCCCGTGCACGGTCACAACTCGTCAACAATCAAATCTAACAGTATGCAGGATGTTTGTCACATAAACCTAGACTCTCAGTGGCAGAACATCTGAACTTTTAATCAGAAAGTCACAGGTACAACTGCTGTTGGAAAAACTCAGATTTCATTTTTCCAAGTGTGCCTGTGTCACTGACTGAAAAATATGTCTATCAAATTGAATTTTTACAATAACTGCAGAAATTCTCACACTCTCATTGGCTAATTTTCATTGTCAATAAACGGACAGACACATGAATATATAAACTATTTATGTGATATCTGTTGAGGCAACAAACAAGAACGGGGAATTTGAAAACAACCAAACGTCAATCTGTCACTTTTCAACCAATAGAAAGTTTTCCTTTTTTCCATTAACCAATAAAAGAGCAAGACAAGTTTTTAATTTTGGTCACATCAGATTTAAATTTATTGCATTTTATCCCACATTAATTTTTGACTTCATTTTGTCCCTTCTGGCTTTTTGTTAGTAATAGTAAAAAACAAATTGATGTCAGCTTGTTTAATCTATCACTGAAAAAATTGTCAAGGAATAAATTAACTGAACCTGTGTAATGTTCCTCTAAAGTACTTTCTTCTAACATCAAAGATGAAGGTTGTCTGAATAATAAGAAAAATTGCTTTCCAGGTTAAAATGATGGTACAATATTTATTATTATAGTAATAAGTTTTTATCCCTGTTTTATAAACAGGAGAGGCTGGCAAAAACAATGTTAGTAACATTTTGTACAAAGTTATGAAAAGTTGTATAACTTTTCATGACAAGTACCTCCACTTTCAACCCAACAATATTATTAAAACTAAAATTATTTCAAAGCGAAACTGACTTTTTGATTTACCCTCTCACAATCTGTTGAGGCATTGTCAGATCCTCCATGTTTCTTTATAAAAGAATCAAATGCATTTTCATCAGGATATTTTTCACTTCCCATAAAAACCACTGTGAAAAAAAATTAAAGCTGAATTAATTGATTTATCCCAAGAAAATATCACAAAAATTTTATTATAGTTTTAATGAATGTTTATGTGAATGTCCATGTACACCATGCCTGTGTCCACTCACAGGTTTAACTTTCACAGCTTTCAATAAAGCATCTTTAGTTATTAATGTACTGTAAAGCAGACTTAGACAAATAGGATACAGATTTTCCTGTGGGAATCTGTCAAACTCAGAAGTTGAAGAGTTTCTTACTACTGTTATTGTCGCTGTTGATATAATCAGATGTTTTATTGTAAGGCATGAATGATAAACCTGTGAGTGGACACAAGTGTGGCAACATAAATATTCATAATTTGCAAACAAGAATAGAAGTGATTACGTTTTTATTGTATTTTTATGGACCTCGACTTTCGTCTCTATCCATAAAAACGCAAAAAAAGAACTTGGCCAATATCCAACCATCTTGACCTCACGCTTGGTCAATAATGCATATTTATTAAAAATTCAAAATTTTTGACTTATTTTAGACATTTTAAAACACATTAAATAACTTGACATCGCAGCAATCTATGAAGCTCAAGGTACTTTTAGAATGTGATAAAAGACCTTTGGACAGAAATGAGTAGCTATCAGCTTTTATTTTTCTTGGGATTTTAACAAAAAATGCTGCACAATAACTAAAATCAGCCCATAAAATGGTGATTTACTTGAAAATGGTCCCCCACAAGTTGTCTAAGTTGAGTAGTATAAATCCTGAAAGTTACATTGTAAAGTGTCCCAATAGATTTTGAGATAATCAATGTTATTTAAAATGAAGTACTTTGTGTCACGATTGCTTCGGTAACAGCTGTTGCACAACAACACAAAATTTAATGATAGGTTGAAAAGGTGGTATGGTATGACGGAAACTAAAGCAAGCCTTCCATGTAAAATATTTATTCGAAAAGATCCACACCAATGCCAGAACAACTGTTGAGAACTTTCTAAAGCCTTGCTAGTACCTCCCCACTGAGCACTGTAGATCTACTGGATAATATTTTGGCATAAATTCATTGGGTTGTACGTACATGTATGCAATTTTCATTCTTTGAGAAACAGGTGCATAATAATTATTATAGTAAAACTCTTCGATCATCTGTACCTACATGTACAGAATAACAGTTAAAAAACCCTTACTGTGCTCTAAGAAATGGGCCAAGCCAGGAACATCATCTGGATCAGAAAAACTTCCAACTCCAACACAAAGAGCGGCAGCTGACTGAAATGGCAAAGAAATCAAACCAAATTTTCATTACAAAGCCAAATACCAGCTACAGCTATAACTGTCTTAAACTTAAGTATAAGGAATACCAAGGTCTAGAACCCACTAGTCTCCTTCGCAGCCATTGTTTGAGTCGTCATGCAACGCTCCACCCCACTAGTGGGGAGGAGCGTTGCGTGTTGACCCTAATAACGGCTGCGAAGGAGACTAAGAACCCACAGACATGCAAACTCTTTTATGGCGTGGACCATTAGGCTCCTTTGTTTATACCAGTAACTGAACTGTGTATTTTTGACTTGAGTCTAACTGTATGTAAATCCATTGTATATTTATTTTAAGATGGGTAAATAAGGCTTATTATTATAAATAACAAGATTATAGTATTCAGAACAGTCGCCTCATATATTAACATTGCTATGGGTCTTGGTAAGGAAAATCTGATTTTTTTCGCTGCCATCGTTGGTGACTCTTCAATCCTAACAGCCCCTCAAGGTAAGCTACAAGGTAAAGAATTGTTTGTAATTCAGAGATTTTTGAAAATCTGGATGTATTAAACTTGCTCCTGAATGCTCTTTTTTCTCAAGCCCCATGTGAGACTTAAACACATATTCCTGAGGGTGGATGAGCTTTCAAGGCTCATCATACTGCTCCAGATACAGAAACCCCTGCCACTAAATTGCCAAATAGGGGAAATGACCACTCTGAAGAAGTGGTTAATATTAATATAATTTAGACCCTGAATAAGTGAACCAGGGTGATGAATCATTTGATGCAAGTAGGGAAAATGACCTTGACATAAACTCTGCCTCGCATTGGTAGGCTAGTGAACAACTTGCCCCATTCTTAGGAACTTTGAACAAACCACTATCAGCCTTTGAACAAAGACCATCCCACAGCCAGATGTAGATACCATTTATACTCCAATGCTTGATACCTATTTATCAAGTCTTGTCCCTGGTGTTAGGCAGCACACAAAGAGAACAAATTCTTACAAGACCAGCTCCTGAATTCACTGGGGCCATTGGGTGCCATGTATGAACACATTTAAGCATTTCTAACTGGGGAGAAATCAGGCTCAAATGTAAGCCTCTCATATGCTCAAATGTCTGAACTGAGCTACATGGTGTGCAATGCTATGAGGCTAATAGGCAACTCATCAGCACTTCAATCAAAACAGCATAGAGCAACTGTTCTTAAAAAAATGAATACCATTTAGCGCAATTAGTCTGAATTGAAATTATAGGTTTATCTTTTTTTTGTCTTTTTAATTTTATAACACAACCCCACAAGCAACAGCTTTAACTTTTATCGTGTTTAAATAATAGGTATTGTATTGTATTGTACCAAAAAGAACACTCAGGTTTCTTTGGCATCTGAGGAGTTCCAGAATCCAGGAAAAAACCTGTTTGGGAAAGGTTTCGAAACAAGGATTAAGACAAGGTCTGACACAACTAAGACCATGTTGCAAGCTGCACCAGTGGGCCAGCACACAAAAGCTTTTTTTTAGGATGCACCACCCCATTCAGGAGCCGTGGAAAGAGCTGGGGTGGCACCAGCTTCTCACTTCTAAGAAAGCTGATCGGTTATTCAGGGCATGCGCAAAAAGGGTGTAATTCACATAGTTTCCCCAGCTCAGGGGAATCCGGGTTTGTCAGCTTACTTATTTTAGTCTCCAATAAAGGAGGTGGTCAGAGGCACTTGGTGAACCTGAGACCGTTTCCTTCCTTCTGAACACTTCAAAATGGAAGGAATTCACATCGAAAGGATTGTACCAAGAAAAGGATGTTTTATGGTCAAGATCCATCTCAAGGACGCATATTTCATGTTTCCTGTTTGTCAAAAAGATCAGAAATTTATAAGATTTTACGAGATTGCCTGTCTCCAATTTGGCCTTTCCAGTGCAACCCCCGCCCCCCATTATTTATGCAGACCACATAACCTACTGTGGCTCTCAACACAAAATCCTCATAGAGGCACGTACAGTACCTTCCTGGGGTTTAGAATGTACCAGCAGACAGGGACTTCAGAGTCATGTTAGATCTACACAACTGGAAATTAGACCCTTTGCCGTTTGCAGGGTGTCTGGGCATGGGTCTTTTCGCACCTCATCTGTCAACCTAACTTCCCCGTTTTTACATCTGGAGGCCAGATCCACAAGCAGAAGCTGCAGATGCATTCTCCCAAGACGGGAGCTCAATAAAGGGTTAATATACATTTCCCCATTTTGCCCCCACCGGCAGATGCCTTAAAAAGGTCTGTGACCAACAGCTTTCCTTTACTGGTACTACTGACATTGGTTTGGCTAGCTCAGTCACCCTCTACTACTGAAGTTGTGTTGTCCCTCCATTCCTCCTTCCCCAGTATCCAGGTCTGTTAAGACATCCCTTCAGCTGGTTGGCTGGCTACTATCAGGCAATCTTACAGAGAGGTTAAGGAATTTCAAACCAGACTCAAAACCTGTTGTACATGCAGCATGGGGGAAGGGAACCTTGGCTGCCTATATACATCTACTTGGGAAAAGTAGGATAGCTGGAGTCGTGAATGGAAACTTAATCTGCTTCATGCACCAGCAGAGTCCATTTTGCAGTTTCTTACTGTTCAATTCAATGTGGGAATAGCCTACAGAATGCTTAATGTTTATTGTTCAGCCATCTCCAGTACTCACCCCAGTATCGACTCGATGTGAGTTGGAAAACACCCTTTCGTGGTTCAATTATTGAAGGGAGCCTTTAACCTTCGACCTCCTTTACCAAAGTACTCAAACAACTACTTGGGATGTTGGTGTAATTACTATCTTTTGTTGAGAAATTAGGCCCCAACGAATCACTGTCTCTTGAAAAGACCTTTCTCAGAACTTTGGCATTCTTCTGATATTAACTGCTGTGGACAGAGTTTCAGAAGTACATTTAACTGCACATGACCTTAGGTTTAGGCAGTTTTCTCCAGAAGGTGTATTTCAATTGCCTCAATTGACAAAGAAAACCAAGGTTGGCCAAAGTGTAAAGACTAGTCTTCCTTTCATGACAGTTTCCCCACCTTTGTGTTGTGCAATGTTTGTAAGAGTACATGTATGAAAGACACACATTGAAATTCCATGTGGATTTGATCTTACAAGACCCAATAGATTATTGCTGTCATATACATGTATAAGACCTCATGAACCCACCACCTCTGAATCTCTTTTAGTTAGCTAGCAAGTGGATCAAAGTGAATTTTAGTCAGGGTGGGTACTGACACCAGTATTTTCAAGGCCCATTCAATAAAGGGGCATTAGCCTCTGCTGCTAAATATAGCAAGGGGATTTCTCTAGAGATTTCTTCACTTGGCAGACTGGTCAATAGACAGCACAGAAAACAGGCCGGGTGTGGACAAAACCTGGGCCTAGGCACACAGGCCAGGCCATGGGCTACCCTATGGGCTATGGACTACAAGCTTACAAGATCGCACCAAGGGAATCTTCAACATTGTTTGGACCTACTCACAATCCTAACCCTGCGCGTTCCTTGGTGAACAATCCTAGTCATGACACAAGCCCTGCACTTTAAAATCATAATCTGGGGTTGTTTGTGGCCTGTGGTATAAGATATATAATTACACAAAGATAAAGAAGGCAGAAATCTGCTTCAACCACAGAATGGAAAGGGGGCCACGACAGGCATTATTAATAGTAGTTACCAATAACGTGTGACTTCTTCAAATGGGTAAGTAAAGTTGTGTCTTGGTGGATGTCAATAAAAGAAACTTTTCAAATTATTTAGAATTCTAACAAGAATTGAAGGTAACAGTGCCAAGAAATTGCAAATTTTAAACCTTCATTAAAATTGATTGACAATTTAGAGAGTCAAAGCCACTAACTAAAAGAAAAAGTCCCGAAGGCTGTTGACTCACTTATCGCTGCTTCTCTCAAAAATTGCTTTAATTTGTCTTCCTCTTTCTACTGTACTGAAACAATACTTGCCTAAAATAGCCACAAATACTCGTCACTCAACCCCAAGTTTTAAATTCATGTACTTAAGTGCAGTTTGTTTCACCATTCATGACTATTTTTCAGCACTTTGAGAAAAAGAGGGAATTTTCCATGTAAAGTCTATACATCAACATCACCTTCACATTATTGGAAAAGTGAGGTAGGAGTTGCCAGTATATTACCAGGTATTTGGTAGTCAACTGTTTGCAGTGGTTAACTCAGTTGCATGAACATGGTATATCAAAGACACCAGTGACTACCATAATGGTTGCAGTGGCAAGAGTCTACATGAAATAAATATTACCTTGGCACCCATTATTTTATAAGGAGGTACATGTAGTCACTGGGGAAATGGCATGCACTTTGTTTTCCTGACCGCCTGTAAGTTTAGTTGAAGTCATATGGGAAATCTACTGGGGTGATGGACATTTTGACCAAGTGAAACCTGGAGGTCTGAAGTGACTGACACGAAAAAAAGCGGAAAAAAAAAAGACTAAAAGACTAAAACTTAAGAAGCTCATCACATAATTGTGTGAAAACACCATGCTTTCACAACAGAAACAAGTATATGTACTCACTAGTTTTGTATCTTTTGATTTTCTTGACCTTTCAGCACCATTGTCTGGCTCTCCTTTAGGATCACCTATCACTCCATCAGTATCATTATCATCATCAACATCGTCATCATCACCTTCATCATCACTCTTTTCTTCATAGTCTTCACTACAAGCGTCTTCATCTTCATTAATTGTTGACATTTCATTGCTACGGTGTGTGCCATGAGTGACTGAATGTGTATCAGATATTAACAGTGCTGTTAAACCATTTTCTAAATTGATGACCCTACAATGAACAAATGGGAATGTGAAAATCAGCTCTCAAATAGAACTACATGACAATTGACGTGCTTGGTACAACTGGGGTTTTTGTGCATTGCAACTCTATTTTTACCTACCAACTGGATACAATGTATGAAACATACTACTGTGTCTCTTCTGTGTCTTCTGTGTTCTCCATTTGCAACCCACCTAAGGAACATGTTAATGATGCATGACACAAGGCCAACTTAGTAGGTTACAAGGGAAGATCGCTATCGGGTTAGTGGTTCTCTCATATACAGTAATTATTAAATGAAAATAGCCTGTATCTTTCATCCTGGTGGTGTAGCGATCCTCCCTTGTAACCTACTAAGTTGGCCTTGTGTCATCACTGCATCAGTTACTTGGTCCTTAGATGGGTTGCAAATTTTATGGAGTTGTAGGCTTTGGCTACCCTGTCACCTTGATAGGAAAATTGCCCAGGAGACGCACATCCCCAAACTACGTTAATCACATCTCAATTACTACGTTGCCAGCATGTGTAGTGGTTTATCACACCCGACTAGTATGTGGGGGGACGTGGATTCAAATCCCACTTGGGACAAATTTTCTTGCAACCATTTATTCACCCCCCCCCCCCCCCCCGTGGTCTGACCTCTGGTAAGCGACCACCTCCCGTAAGCGACCACATATCCTTGACATTATGGGTGGTCGCTTACGGAAGGTTCAACTGTATTACTGTATTCCTCGAATGAGCACTCAGGCAGCACTTATTTCAAATTTAGGTCAAAAGTGTGTGTGTGTGTGGGGGGGGGGGGAGGGGGCTAATATTAAAAGGAAGGTGCTTAATCAAAGGTGGTGCTCATTAAATTCTTCTTTCTACAAACTGAGACTTTATTTTGACTAAATTTTCATATTGAAAAAAAAAATGTATAGCATTATCCAATAAAAAATTCAAGCATGTGAAGGTAATAACTGGCAGTGACTTAATGGAGAACAAACTGTTTTCCTATATTGATGGTGGTGTAGTTGAAGTTTAAAAGATTTTATCACATACAGCAGCTAAGTTAGATGCTGATCTGGTCAATCAAGCATTTACCATTTGCCCACTCAGAAAAGTTATGTCAGTAAAAATTAACGTCTACCCCACATTCTAAAGAACAATTTTGGGGGAAGCAGAAATTCATTTCTCAATCTGCTCATGACTGAAACAACTTAAATGGAAGCCTTAAAGAAACTTAAATTTCATTGTCACTTTTTAAAGCAAAACTTAAAGAACTTTTAAAACAACCAGTTTTACAAGTTAAATGCACTTTCACTTTGTTTTCCTATTGATTACCTCTTACTTTATACATTATCATTGTCTATTTATTCATAATTATAAATATTTACTACTTTCTGTTCTTGAAGGAAAAAAACATTTGTGGCATCTTTGACTTCAAACAGATGAATTCACTCTTGTGCTCAATATCTATACCATTTATCTAGGAAACCCATTCACACATGTATGTACATTATACAATTAAAATCTCTTCCCTTTGAGCTGGACATTCCTCATTCAGTCAAACAAGCTACAGACAGTGAAATTCTACTTAAACCAATCAAAAGAGACCGAAATAACCATATTTCAACTCAGGGCGGGAGGCTAAAGCAGTTGAAAGTTTATTTCATAGATTCCAGCACAGAAAACCTCACAAACAGCATGGAGAAGTCATGCAAGATCAGGAAAATATCTGGGATGGACTATTTTTACTCAGCATGAAAATATTCAATTACTCTTCCACTGTTCATGCTGATTTTATATATTAAATAAATTGCCTTGCTTGTTTAACACCTAGTGCCACTTAACTTCCAAAAAATTTGTCACAATTTCTTGTTGAGGGCTTTGCCAGTTCGCCAGTTAAATTGCCCTCAGAGATAAGCTGCCTCACCTCAAAAACCTTACCTTACCTTACCTCACCTCACCTCACCTCAGGTAGAAATTAAGTCCTTTATTGAATTTACTAAACAAGCCCAAGCTTATCCCAAATGAAATTTTTTTGTTGTGAGCGGGTGCTTTTAAATGGTGGTCGAGAACTGCTCAAACCGACAACAAACTAGTTTTCTTAAAACTGCTGTCTTTTCTCCCCACTTAAACATAAAACTTTGAGAGACATTTATTCGTCTCGTTAACTTCCATTCTTTCATTCATTTTGTTGGTGAAACCATTCTGTAAATAAAGACAATTTTGTGCGAATTTAAAGTTACTGTGTACCTTCAGAGAGAAAAATTTTGGATTTTCATTTTTTTAGATAAAAATAAACTTCCCAGTAAGTTCTTACAACAAAAAAAGAATTTTCGAAAAAGAGTGAGTATTTACCGAGAAATTGGGACGTAAGCGATTTCCAACGGAAGTTAAATGTTACTTTGATTGACAGCATATTGCTGCCGGTGTAACCACCCGTTGCGATGTTTAGGCGAGCAGTCTTTCTATAGTCTTGAATCCCTTTCATTCTCGCACTTCGAATATCCTGTATTCAGTGGAAGAACTTGCGTTTGTTCGAGTACGACACTGACATAAATGAAGACAAAAGCTTTAAGCTACACTTTAAAGTAGGTAAAGGTCTTAAAATCTTCCAGCGAAGCGAATATTTGGAGACGCGCTTGATGTTTCAATTCGCGAGTCCGTGAATCGCGCTTCATGAGCTTCCTTTTTTTATTTGCGGCTGAACGTTATCAGATCACTTGTGTTCAGGTGCGTAAAACTTACAAGTCTCGGGAAGCGGAAACAAAACAAAAAAGCAATTGAAAAAAAACGCTAAGAATCATTATGTCTTGAGCTTTTCTCACGTCGCCCGTCGCTATATAAGATAACTAGTAAAGGGAAAGCCGCCGCTTACTGTATTACGGTAATTTCCAAAGCGTTAAACGGAGTCAGCTCTTTTAAACGGTTCCGTTTAAACGTTTTCTTTCAAGCGTCAAACGGATACTTGTTTCTTATTTGCAGCATTAACAATAATAATTATTTGGGACAGTCATTCAAGAGCGAATTTTCACCCGAACTTTCGATAAGCAATTTCGAAACTTCGCTATTCTCAACAATATTTCGCTCGAATAGATTTATTCGTCGGCTTTTCGACTGAAGAGCAGCAAGAATTTTCGTTTTGACTGAGACAATACATGCGGTCCCAATAATTCCATAGCGCTGATAATTTTACCCTCCTCAGCCGCTTCTGCTTCGGCCCAACAGCTTTGCTTGACGAGGTCGGCTTCAGTCCCCATTTTGTTTTTCCCATAATCATTGCAGATTACAAAATCGACGTGCGCATACAACAAACACCGCAGATATCCAACAAAATGGTGAAGGAGTTGATTACTCTGGAACGCGAGTACGTGCAAAACTGCGTGAAAATTTTCACAGGAGGTGACCGGAAGAAAAAGTAGCTTGCAATTATGAATGGCTAATTTTCCATAAAGGCGTTAGGAGGCGGTACTTGTTTGTGTAGCGAGAATTTTTTTTCAAGCGCTGTTTTCTCAAATTTTAATTTTCGCTTGCAGCAGGGGACACTTTCAAGAGTTACAACTCAACAACGATTTGGCCTATTTCAGTAAAATTTGGCCAGATGCTAGAAAAATATATAACCAACAAAAATGTGTCGGGGAATTCGATAATTCTAAAAATGCTTTCCTTGAAAGCCATTTCTGTGCGTTCACTCCGCATGGTTTCCTCACAGTTTTGAAAATGTCTTGTAACTTTTGAACGAAATAGAATTAAGGAAAACCCCGAGGTCAGGATCCCAAAAGCTTAAAAAACGTGTGGAGAAAAAAAATAAACGTCGAAAATATAAAAATCGCATTGAGTTGGAACTCTTGAACGATGACCTGGACCTTCAAGTCCCGACTTTACGGAAAACCTAGGGATTTATTTTCTTGGAAAAGCAACATTTGAAATGTTTGAATACCCAGTTCTATAAGCTTTAATTTGATATAGGGTTTTGGGTTTCTGTGATGTAACTGAGAGGCGCTATATCCGTTTAACTGAAGCCACGATCCCTGAAGGTACACGGTAACCTTAATTTGTTTTAATTTTAAGCCTATATATATATCGGTATCAACATCGACCACATTTCCAGTGCAAATATTTACACTTTCGAAAAGTGTCAACGCAGACTTAGTTGCATCTTTAATACCTTTCAGAAATTGAATTTTCTTTCACCATATTTTAATATGTCATCCTCAGAAACATTAACAAATCGCTAAGCGGCCATTTTGAAAATTAGTGCTCCTGCTATAATCACCTCGCGCAAGATGATTATAGCGGGATATGACACAATCCTCGACCAATAAGATCAATAGTATCTCTACCATCACCTGATAAATTATACTTGTCTAATGGTTATTACTGATTCTATATATTATATTGATTATCGATTATCATTGATTGGTATCGTCGGGAAGTCAGGGCTCAAAGTTAGCGACCAGCTGGTCGCATATGCGACTAGATTTTTTATTTTGCGCCTAAAAAATTTTATGTGATCGCACTCACGCGCCTAAAAACGCCCAAGCTCAGTGCGCCTGAATCGGGGCCACTTTTTTTCCTCACCTGACAATTCTTGTGTACTCTTCCTGATTAACACGAAACAGAAGCTTGAAATAATAAATTCAAATGTGGATGTAACACAATTAGGTTCCACTTAAGAAAGTTTCACCATTTTTCTTACATCAGTGTGTGTTTTATTTGTTGTTTCCCCAAGTCCATTTCTTGTCCGTGTTTCATCCCACCCCAGACTTTACCCCAGACTCTTCTCGGTTATGTAACCGCACCGCTGACACGTACGTACGAGTGAAGGCAACCTTCTGAAACACGTGCTTCTTGCGCAATTTAGTTCACTTTTTTTGTGCCGATATTAAACAATCTGGGTTAAGAGACTTTTTTTTCTTCAAGGTAAGAACAAGTGTTACAGTTAAGTCAATGCGCTGTCAACAATGTAATTTATTCTCTTTTTTGAAACACTCGTTTACAAAAAGAAAATTTACTCTCAAACAGCCGGCTGCTGCCTTCCAACACATTTGACCCAACTACAACAGTTGTGAAGTGGTTAAACAGTGGACAGAGATCAAGGCGAGCTAACCTTGCCTACAGAAAGTAGCCAAATGAGTCAATTTCAGTCGGGTGATCCGTGGGACTTGAAGGATTTCGTCTGATCGAGAGGATTAAATGACGTTATTCCTTACCTTCGTTTTCTCTTATTATCTTGTTGAACGTACCATAACATGTAATATTCAAAAAAATGTAACAGTATTATTGCTATCTCAAACGTACAGTAAGAGACTGAAAGAAACAAACACATGATTGAAATAAAAGATTACCGTGCTGATTAACGATCGGCAAGCGAAAATAAGAAAAAGAAATTAACGTGTTGGTGTCGTCATGACACCATTATCAACGATCACTAATAAAATGTCTGAAGCTTCTGATTTTTCTTTTTGGTGCTGCCAGTATTTTAAGTTGTGCTCCTAAAATTTTTAGCTGTGCGCCTAAAATTTCGGCAATGCGCCTAGAAATTTACACCTGGTAGCACAGGTGCTCCCAAAGCCAAAAATAAACTTTGAGCCCTGGAAGTGGATGATCGTGAATCAACGTAATGCCGCAGCTAAAAACTTTGCAGCAATGCTGTGCAGCTTTTAATTGGCACAAAAATATTTGAGTGTTAAGTACCCAATATTTTTTTCAGCCACAAACCCCTTCATGCTTCCATAAGCTTATAATAAGTAATTAAGCTTAAGCTTAAGGCTTAAATTAGAAATATAAAAAGATCGCCAAATGTGACTTAGGTCAGTGAGGCCGAAGACTGTCGCTATAGGAGTAACCTGTCGGTAATACAACGGTCATTTCCTGTCTCAATCTCAAAATATAACAAAAAAATACGACAAAGTCACAGTTTTATACCTGTATTCTCTTGGATCAGCCGGTGACTTCACTACCGCCGCCATGTTGTAAAATTGGACGACTCTACGTGAGGAATTACATGACGCAAAAATTGTTGTTTCGAGGAATGCAGCTGGAAAATGTTGTCAATAATCGGAAGACGTAGCACTGGCCAAGCTACGTGTAGACATATAGACAGAGAAGTATCGTTGTAAGTAAGTAAGTAAAGTAAGTAAGTAAGTTTATTAACGTGACTAAACACTTAGCTAACCAGCTACTTTACAGGAATAGTCACAAAATAAAATAGTAATAATAATAATAATAATAAAAGGAAAAAGTAATGAAAAATGATAAATGAAAATACTGAAAAAGATGAGAAAGATACTATTTACAATGTTTCTAAGATTATTGAATATATGGTATAAAATTGTATAAAATGTTTTAAAATATATCAGCATGTGATTACAACATGTAGCGGCCGGCCAAATCCGTATCTAATATCAGTTTCTTGAACAGTTTTTAAGAGTCCGCTTTTCGGTATTCATTCGGTAGTTTATTCCACAGGTTGGCTCCTTCGTATCTGAGTGATTTAAGTCCGTACTTAGTCGTATTTAAGCCGCCGTTACACGTTGAAACTTTTAGCTGAAACTTGTGTGCAACGGCGCTGCGAAATACGTTTCAGCAGGCGTTGCGCCGTGTAACATGGTCGGTTTCGTGAAACTTTTTCGAACTTCCGTTGCGAGACAAGTTTCACGAAAAGTAGAACCGCTTTCTACTTCTGCAACGGCTTGCAACGGTCTCAGTGGTGAAAAAACAAGAGTTTCACCGTGTAACACCACTTCGTGAAACTGGTCTCGTTCGCCGTTGCACACAAGTTTCAGCTAAAAGTTTCAACGTGTAACGGCGGCTTTACTTTTGGTAATGTCAAGATTTTGTCTCCTCGAAGATTATAATTACTTTCCCTTAGGCCCGGTTCATAAGTCGAACTTTACATGAGCCGAACCTAATCATTTGGTTCGGTGCATGTAAAGATCGACGTATGAATCAGTTAGGATCGACAGATTTGTATTTGGGTCGACCCGCCGTTCTATTCGACTGCGCCAGTCGAATAGAACGGCAAAAGTTCGACTTCGATTCAGACGTCGAACTTTT